>NW_026934063.1:0-11274 GCF_032062105.1 Saccostrea cuccullata | reverse complement strand
ATTTGGATATATCAAAGTGTATAAGTCGTCAAAACATATCAGACAATTATTATTCATCAGAAATTGTTGTCATAATTATATCCCCAAAACCCTTGAAAATTGTACTTGAAAATTTTTTATATATAATATAGCGTTCTAATACAACAACACGAGGCGGTTATACGTTTCCGTAGATATGCTATGTTTAAAAAAAAAATTATGTGGGTGGCATAAATATGCCATCATAGATAGCTTATCTTGACTGTACAAGATAAATGTCGGTGTTTGACTACAAACCAGAAAGTTATGACTTGAAGCGATAGTTATCTTGACTTGACGTGATATCTTATGTTGACAAAATGTTATGTGGATGGCATGAATATGCCACCACATATGTCGACAAAAATTATTTGGATAGTATGGTGGAATATTTATGCCATCCACATAATTATTTATAATTTTTTGTTAACATAGATAACTATCTCGTCAAATTTTCGTCAGATCAAGTCATGATAACTCTGGTTTGTCAATATACACCGACTTTATATCTTGTCCAGTCAAGGTAAGCAATCGTATTTTTACGATAGCTATTTTATACGGAAAAGTATAACGCCTCGTGTTGTTATTTTAGAATGCGATATTATGATATAAAAATGTTGTCAAATACAATTTCTTCAAGGTTTGCGAATAATTAGACAACAATCTCTGATGAATAATACTTTTCTGAAATGTTTTAGACGACTTATACACTTTGATATATCAAAGTTGAATTCCTAAATCACACCTCCAAACCTTATCAATATTCAGGGTCATGAACCCAAGGGAGCATTCATTGCATCATATATTTTCTTTAAACAAGGAAAGACAACTCAAAATTTTTTTAATGGTATAGTCAGTTTTTTTTTATCAATTTATATAAATTTAAATTGTGATTAATTTGGGGAAAAAGAAAAAAAAATATTGTGAGATATATGTTTTTATTTCATCAAGATCACTTCTAATCAATGTTTATGTTGAAGAAGTATATTAACATTAACACACAGTCTATTTTAAGCATGAAATACTGCATATGTATATGAATGTGTTAACTAAATTTCTGTTTGATAAATACAGGCAAATTGATTTTCAAGTATACCTGATTTCACATAAGCTACATATCCGCAGCTACTAGTACATGTACATGTAAATATTTCTGGAAGGTATCTATCTACATAATTCTAATCAGCTATTTTTTTAAACTGAATTCAACAAAAATAATTTAAACTGATATGCACACCATTTATATATCATGATTTATACTGAAATAAAAGACAAAGTAAACAAATAGCATGCAATCATGTTTTTAGTTACAAGAAATTTACTAAGCACTAAATGTAGACAGACAATGGAATGTTTAACAACAAATAAGTTGTATATAAAAGGGCATATGTTATAATAAAGATTATGCTGTTTAAAAATGAAGTTAAAATTTATATATCAATTTTTAAAATATCCTTCACAAGATCTCCAAATTTTAATATATTTAATAAAAAAAATTAAGTGCACATGTACATTTTTATTATTTTTTTTTTCCCAAAAACAAAATAATTAATTTTTTTTTTAAAATAATCAACCTTATAATAAAATTCATGGTAAAAATATTCAATATTTCTTTCTTTACTGATCTGGTTTATAATACATGTGTAATTATAATTTGTAATTCATATAGTTTACGCATGCAATACCAGTGAGAGCTACATGTAGCTATTAGCTATTACTTCCCTTTTTTTCCCAAACATTTTCTATACTGTGATTGAATTAAAAAACAGTTTTAAGTTATACATCTTATCTTATTATTTTAAAACCTATGAAGTCACCTGCATGGTGCAGTGGCAAGAGTGTCTGCTCGAGTCATGAGTAAGGAGTTGATCCTTAAATTGCTGGTTCAATTTTACAGTCTGATATAGAGATGAGACTGTATATACAGAGGTCCTTTGTTGCAGTAGGTGCTAGCACCAAAAAGATCCCTCATTGCTCAATTAGCCATGTGTGCCAAGTAAAAACAAAATTTGCAGCTCTCCATCAGAAAATGTTGGCATCCCCATATGAGTAAAAAATTCTCAAGAAGAACGTTAAAAACATAAAACAAACAATAAAGTATAGTCTTTGAATAATATGGAAATTCTTCTTTTCTGAGAAAGGGATCCTCAAATGATGTTTAGATATGGTTCATAAGGGTAGAAAAGTACTGTATCATCCCACTGCAGTCTTCATGAATTCAGCAACCATTTGTTATATGGCCTGAAAAATATAAAAGCATTATCATAAAAGTATTTGATTGATATATTTATAATTAATAATAAATTAATTGAATCAATAAATTAAAGTCACTCTTGTTATCTTGAAATGTTTAAAGGGACTGCTGAAAAACTGAGATATCCAAGAGATCCAGGGTAAGATATATGAGGAAAAAAATGTTGTTCAAGGGACTTTAAAATGACTTTGATATCCCAATGTGTTCAAGATATCACACAGTGTCAAAGATATATACCAAAGTTCAACTCTAAACAGAGTATATAAAATTCATATATGCCATTTACAGTTCTAAAAGGTTTCCCGTTTCAGAGGGAAGACCTTATAGAGATTGTACTGTTTCTTTTTATTATTATTATTATTATTATTTTTTTTTTTCCCCTTTTCTTGTAAATTGGATTTCTCGAGATGGCTGGGGATTTTCTTGAAATTTTCAGGGATGATAGAGAACCAAAATCCGCTAAGACGTTTTTTTCATTTTTTAAAAATTACTTCCGGTCGTCAGTTTCGTCCGATTTCCGCTTTTTTCAGAAATATTTTGTCATAGTCATATCTCAGAAACGGTAAGAGATGAAGACACCAGACTTATATGAGTAATAGATATGATTAGTAGGCGAGCCCATTTGGGTTAAGATGTCCCCGTCACTTCCGGTGTCACAGGAAGTGATCAAAAAATCAAAATTTCAACTTTTTATTTTTTGAATTTTTTTTTGCATCACATTACAGCATCTTGTTTGTAGTTTCGAAATATATAAGACCCGCCGGAAACAAAAACGACAACTTCCGGTTATAAGAGAAAAACTGCATATTTGCAGTATTTTTCTTTCTTATAAATATTTTTTATAGATAAACTATTTGTAATGATTTTTTGATATGTTATTGAGACTTCTAATGTCTTCAGTAACGTCAAATATCTTTTTAAAAATTTTCCCGGTTGTTTTTGTTAAAATAGAATTATCAAGAACCCATAAACGGTAAGAGATTAAAAAAATCATATAGGAGTGATATATCTTGATGAGTAGGCAAAATCAGTTGTGATAAATTTCACCCGTCACTTCCGGTCGTCACAGGAAGTGATCCAAAAAATCAAAATTTCAACTTTTCTTTTATGAAACTGTTTCTGCAACATATTATGGCATCTTATTTGTAGTTTTGAAATATTTCATACCACCGAAAAAAAAAACGACAACTTCCGGTTATAAGAGAAAAACTACATATCTTGAGTATTTTTCATTCCCAAAATATTTTTTTATTTATAAAGTATTTTAATGACTTTTGGATATGTTATTCAGACTGCAAATGTCTACATTGACATCAACTAATCTTTGTAAAATTCACTTCCGGTTGCATGTGATTTCCTGTCCTCAAAATGAGAAGTTATATAGCAGATTGAAACGGTAAGAGATTTAGACACCAAACTTATAGGACTGATAGATCTTGATAAGTAGGCAAATCCATTTTGGTTAACATTGTCCGCAGTCACTTCCGGTTGTCACGGGAAAGTAAAAAAATAAATAAAAATATTCAACTTTTCTTATGGAATCTTTCTTAGAAAGAGTTTTTATCATCTCATTTGTAGTTTTGAAATATGTCAGTCCCACTGGAAACAAAAATGACAACTTCCGGTTATGAAATAAAAACTGCATAAATTTAATATCATCATCCCATAAATATTTTTATAAAAAGAGCATTTCAAATGATTTAAGGACATGTTATTCAGACTGAAATTTCTAGAGAACCTAAATATCTTTTCAAAATTTATTTCCCGGTAGTGATTTCTTGTCCTCAAAATGAAAGATAATATAACGAGATCTTTTAAACTAACAATAAACATAAATAATATGAATAATAAACCATGAAAATTGGCCAACAAATATAGGGTAGAATGCGCCCTCCGTCACTTTCGGTCGTCACAGAAAGTGATTAAAAAAATTGAAAATGATTTTTGTACATGTTATTAAGACTATTTAATTGTCTAAAGTAAAGTAAAATATCTTGGTAAATTTTACCTCCGGCCGTTTGTTTTCCTGAAATCATTTAAAATAAATATGCCTTTTTTAACATAGATAAAAAGCTCATTCATGGAGATAAATAGAAGAACGGAAGACCCTTTTTTGCTGTAGCAACAAGAGTTTTAGTTCAATCTATTATTGTTCATTAATAATCTACATGAAAAAGAGATAGTGCAAAATGAGCAAATTAAGTCAACAAAAGTAAATCATATGCAAATCAAAGTATTTGCAAATCATTCATCCAATTTGTAAACTGTCATGAACGCAACATACCCAAAGTAGTCAACGTTTTTTGATTTTAAGATACTGTTGTTTAACTGTACTTATTTAGACTGCACTGTATTCACTTGTTTTTCCCAAAATAACATTTTTCCCTTATCTGACATCCATCATTTACTATCATGATGAGAGTTATGCCCCTTTTATAACAACAAAATATTGCTTTCAATCTGTAAATTTAGCTTTTTTCACCTTATATAGTTTGTGAGCTCTGCAGATTATTCATAACAAGCTATTCCAAGTTGCAGCTAGTTGGATATTTAAAGATTAATTGAAAGATATTAACTAAATTTCCCTTAAAAAAGGAATTTAAATTATGAAAACTTTATATTTTTTTAAACTCTACTTAACTTAAAAGCCAAGAAATAAACAAAATGACTTTCCAATATTTACTTAGGACTTTCAAGATAAACATTCTGTTCCTAATTATGGCATATCCATTACCCTTGATTATGGGATTCTTTACTAAGATGTATTCGTTCAAATAATATGATGTATCGTGGCCCTGATAATCTTGGAAAGATTTTTATAACAAAAAGCTTCAGCCTTAAATATTCCAAACTTTGATCCCCCACGTTACCCGCCCTACCTTTTAGCTATATGATCTGAAAAAATCTAAATCTGCTCTGAACTATCTCAGAGTGACTAATCATGACCTGCCTATTCTTGAAAAAACTAAGATTTAATTTTTTGTCTATGGATTACTATTGCTCTCTCTATTTTATTTGCACTCCATTTACATCAATAACATATCATCACCTGTCCAGTAACATACCATTTCTTTGGACATAACATCCTTTCCTATTCTTGTGCTTTAATCTTTCATCAGATAATTTGTTTTGTTACAGCTGAACTACAAATATGATAAATAAATTAATACAATCCTTAAATTTGATTAATCCAAATAAAATACAAGCATTTGCAATTGTGGGAAAAAACTGAATGAAAAATACTGACAATTATCGATGCATACATGCAATTCTGAAAAAAACGGTATGTAATGCAATCATTTAAAGTTTGCATAATATGCTGATTTTATATCAAAATAAGTTTTATTTCATTAATTTTGTTTGCTGAAACATACAAATGCAACCAACTGAATTTATAAAGTGCCTTTGAACTTACATGTACTGTTATGCAGCATGATGTGAGGATTTTTTAGCCATTCTTTATTATTAAAGTATCTGCTTAAAATAGAACAGAATGTAATTAAATATTTTGAGAATTAAACAAAAAAAATATCACTGATGCAATTTTTAATTATATTGACCCTTTTATCAACATTTTCTCTCTCTAACTATAAATAACTTTACACAGGATTCTTTTATACATTGATATACATGTATATGTAGATATTGGAGTAACTGGGCATGCTTAATATTTTTTCTTTGTTTATTCCAATCAGCATGATCAATAATGTTTGTTTATTACCTTATAGGGTAATTTTGTTATTTTGTCATACCTGGAGATGGCAGTTCAAAATATACTTTAACCTGCAAAAGACAAACAAAAAAGAAAATTACTTTTCATTAAACACATTGAAATAATTAAACAATATGAAAATGAAATACATGTATTCTTACAAACAAAAATGCAAAACATCAATGTAAATTATCTTAAGCAATATCTTTTCATTATACAGATTGATGCATGCATGCATGTAATTTATTAACCCCCCGCTTGAAAAGCGGGAGGGTATATTAAATAATCGGTATGTCCGCCAGTCTGTTTTGTTTTACCCCTCTCATCCCCTAATTCCTCTCATACCACTAAGTGATATTTATGACTTTCACAGAGTCTATATTACATATTGCAATTGTGCATCTTCTATTTAACTTTTTTATCCACCCCATATTTGGGGTTTCCAGTAGCAAAACATGAAACTGTTATTATATTCATATGAGAAGCATCATGGGTATCATTTAGTATCAGAGCTCATTGCTCACAGTACCTCTAGTTTTATAATATTTATACTATCCCATTAGCTAGTTTTAGATGGGCAATACTTTAAAAGGGAAAATAGTGGTACACATACAATTATATTCAAAATTTTCATAAACTGCATTTGTGATTGATTATATGTTGTTTATAATGTCCCTCTCGAGAATTTATCACTCATATGGAGATGCCACCACTTGCCGGTGGAGGCTCAAATTTTGTCCATGCTCGGTACTCAGGGTCTCTCAGCAGTGAGGAACTTTTTTTTGCCAGCACCTATTGGGACACAGGGCCTCTAGCTGTTCTATTATATGTCTCTGGGATATATATACTGTCTCACCCCAAGGACCCGGGTTTCCCCCTCCCACAGTGGGATTCGAACCAGCAATTAAAGGTTGACTCCTTACTTCCGGACTCAAGAGCAGGTGTTCTAATCACTGCGCCACGCAGGCGACACCTGCATTAGAATTAGTTTCATGCTATACACAAGCAGCTGACAAGTATGTGAGAAATGCATATTGACATCATTTTATCATAAATTCTATGATATTAAATTAGAAAAGTAACAATCTTATTTTGACAGTAGGCTCTAGTGAAAACTGCATGATTGATATAAACAGCTGAAACTATTTAAACTGCAAAAAATGTAAACAAACCTTAATCAAGATACACATGTTTATGTGTAGGGAAAATTAAGAACTTGTGCATACACACGAGTAAGGATATAATTAAATTTTAGTCTTTTGGTATATAAAAAACACACATATGGTTCTCACAAATCACTGGCTATTGATAAGTAAGAATAATGACTTTTATACGCTATCTTGCATATGCATGCATAGTAGACTACCTTACAAGTAGGAACGAACTATAGCACACCTGCATTTTCTCTTCAATTTCAGACATGCTATTAACAGCATTTGACAAACATGCCCTAAAATATTTACCATTTAGTGCTACAGGTAATCGAAAAAATAAATTAAATTCTACTTACGAGTGTTTTTGTTTACTAAATCAATGTATGTGGGTTAATCTTGACCACACAAATTCTCCCTTCCACGGGAAACATGTTTACAAAATCGAGAGGTGCTGTTTTGAATTTAAAGTGCAATAGCACTTGACAGAATGAGAAACTGCAAACCTACTTTCACTTTTCAGGTAAAGAAACGTTTGTTTTTCAACTTTTTGAATTTACAAATTTAAAATTGAAAAACATAAAGTTTTACCTCTTTTTTATGTTGAATTTCTCTCTGATTTTCACCACTGGCATGTTGGTTGCTGAATTCTCGCGAGGAAAGCTGTTCGGACGTTTACGGATTTTGTTCATATTTTATTACGTTTATCTCCGAATTCTTCCGATTTATGCTAATAAGGTTAGGAGGTGTGACTATATCGCCTCAAACTCTGTTGCGAGGGTATAGCATAGACCTAAAACAAAGGGACCGCCGACTCCGATGACGTCACAATAGATATCACTATACGATCTCCCTCCGATTGCAGCGCCCTCACCGGGATGCATAGAAAACATCCGGTATTACAAAGATAACGTTATTTACATCTACGTTGTTGAGATATTATAGCATTGAATGAATTAAACTTTTGCCGAATGTACCAATTTTTTTAAGCTAATACACTAAAGAGTTCCTTGAGCAGTTTTTGAGGTATTTATCTTCTTTTTGAATGTGTAAAAAAAGCTAAAACATGACTATGTTCTGACATCATGATCACAGAGAAGTTGTCAAACTACATGCGAGGTTGCTCTATAGATGCTGTTCGATAAAAAAAACGTTCATATTTAATTAAGAAACAAATAGGCCTATTTATTGCGTGGAATTTTTAAAGAGCAAAGGTCTTATGATTTATGAAAACGCCGATGGTTCGCAACAGGTCCAGGGCTGACGTACGTAGCACCCTATTATTAAGGTACAGTAACACGAGTAATAAGGAGATAGAAATTTTAAATAACCAACAGGAGTATTCCTTGACAAACCCATAGGCGCCCCCCCTTTTTATTTTCAAAGATATACATAATGTAGACATTGATCATTGGGGCGTGTTTTTAGCCCCCCCCCTCTTTCAACAGGCACGTTATAGTTTAATTTTTAAAAAATGGATAATTGGTAGTGTTCGGATAAAAATTTGGTACTAAAAAAAGTTCAATCCTACCGCCCCCCTTAAAAATAGGATTTTCGAGTTTGTACAAAAAGGACACTTTTTTTTTGGCTTGTCAAACTTTTTATTGGTTTGAATTTTAGTATAGAGCTAAAAGGTAGTTCAATATTTATGCTCACAAATTTGATATGCATCTTTAAAAAAAAAAAAAGAAAAAAAAGTAGTATCCATTTTTAGTATGATTCTTTAAATAAAAAAGAATACTTATCCTTACTACATAACAAGGTATAGGGGGTATAGGGAGTATAATTTCATGAAAAGAAAAAAATGATAAGATTTACAAGTGTATATGTGTTTTGAGCTACATTAATTGTAACTGCAGAAGTTAAAAGATCAAACAGTTTAATCATAGTGGCAATTGAACTTGTATATATATATATAAAAAATAATAACTTAGTAGTGTTTGTTCTTCAAAGCTGTTGAGAAGACTGAGAATTATAATGCTCACATTGCTCAGCAATTATTATTTTGTACTTAGCAGTTGTGATTAATTGCACTGGAAATAATTATTTTAAAAGACATTAAATATGCCATATATCTAAAGCAGTGCTCACAAAATATAAGCTCACTATAGAAAAAGATGACTTGTTAAACTGTAAAATCACCTTCACAAATTTAAAGAAGTAACTCTCATATACAGTTCTAAACCATGCATAATTAATGACAATTAGCAGTGTTTTAAGTTGAATGACATTTTTAATCAATAAAAAAGTGGAAAAGTCTAATATATAACAATGATTTTAATAATATTTCATTCCAGTCATAATAAATTACATGTATTTAATATTTATATTGATGCAGTTTGTATATGAGTTATGATATACAAAAGTTAATAATAATCCCATTCTGGATATACAGTATAGTTGAAAAAATTGGACTTCCAAACAATCCAGTCATGTTCAACTCCTCCTTGCATAGACACACCACTTTTGTTGTTTTGTTCCCTTTGAATTGTTCTGTCACATTTAACTTGTCACACCAGATGGTACATGGAATGGTACATGTTCTCGAACATTTTCCATAGGGTTTGGTGCCACTGTGCAAGGCAGACATCATCTACAAACCTTGTGGGGGAAAAATAAAAATCTGTTATGAATTCTATTGATCATTGACAATCTTAGATTAACACTGATTAAATAATAAAACCTAAAAGAGTAATTACTAACTTTTTAAAAATACATATGTAGTTCATTAATTATAACCATAGGCGCTTGTTTTTCTAGGTGTGTCAAAGTACCCTCATTAAAATAAAAATTCGCTGAAATAAGCACGTTTTAAAAATGTCATATTTACTGTATATAAAAATCCTTTTTTAAGGGTACTCAGACACACCTAGAAAAACGCATAATACACAAAATACACCATCCTGAAACCAAGCGCCTGTGATTATAACGGGAACATATCAATTTATTACCGGTAAGTTGTTGATCTAAATCTGTAAACGGCAGTTCACGATGTATTTATTTATATCAATTCAGCATAGATCTGAAATTGGTCTTTGTTTAAAAATTGGAAGATAATAAATTATTTTTTTAAAATAAATAAGAATATAATATTGTATTACCGTAAAATATAATCGACAGCATTCAAGAGATGTCACGTCATGGTCAGCTGATGTCTGCATTTAAAACGTTTCCATCGACTCCACAGCGTAAAGTTATAACTTCCGAAGTAGTAAATCGAGATCATTTCGTGGAAGGAAGATTAGATAAGTGATTGATTTCTCTAATTTGTTGATATTTCCTTAAAGAATGCAAAAAATCATGCTGCGACTACAGTAATTTCATTACAGGAAGTTTGTTTCTATGCATCCCGGTGAGGGCGCTGCAATCGCAAGAAGATAGTGATTGTGACGTCATAAGTCGGCAGTCCCTTCGATTTAGGTCTATGGGTATAGCAAGAACACACATGCGACATCTTCCATCCACTGTATCGAAAACAGGGCAGAGCAAACTAAAAAGTACGTTTAGTTTGCTCTCCGCCCTCTGTTTCGAAAATGGATGAAATTCGCATGTGTGTTCTTGTTATACCCTCGCACGATATCAAAGCACGATAGATAGAGACGATTATATTGTTTAATACTGGCAATCATTCACAAAATGACAAGAAAGATTATAAATAGAAAATTTCTTTATAATTAACTTTAAATGCGTATATAAAATAGAAATGAGGGTTTTGAAATTATAAATAGCGAATAACGCTAATATGAAGTAATTCAAAGGACATTACATCTCAACATAATTTTGTTTTTTATGACCAAACCAAACTAAGTGATTACCAATTGCTCAATTTATGATTATTTTCTCAATGCAAATTTTAATTAATTCTTGTGAAAACAATATAAGTTTTATAACCATCTGCTTACACATGAAAAAATCAATAAATGTCTGCAAGGAACAAAATATCTTATTTGCTTATCATTTAAATTATAGCATTAAATAAATGGCACTCTGTACAAATTTAAAAGGACGTTTTCATCAGTATTGAGATGGTGGTGGGGGTGGGGAGGTAAGTTTCCCCCACTTGGCGTTGGGTACTGGTATACTGATTATAGTAGCTGAATCCTTGCTGTGATTGCCCGTTTTTGCCCAAAACCGGTTTG
>NW_026934062.1:0-11124 GCF_032062105.1 Saccostrea cuccullata | reverse complement strand
AGTCAATCAAAAAAGATAAAAGTTAGAGGTCATGCCAAAAAGAACAAAGGCAGAAAAAACCAAACTTTTGCACAATTTTGCCCTTGATGCTGTTGACAGATGCACGGCAGAGATAAACCAAGCTCAAGCAGCATATGCCGGAGATGCAGATAAAATGAAAAACAAAATATCTTATGCCAAACATGCAATAGTAAAGTGTTACATGGGGGATCATGCATTATGCAGAAAACACTCTCTAGTGTGCAAAGGCAGAGTTAGTAACAATTGGGTTAGGAAGAGTTCTTATTTAGGTCATGATTTCACAATACCGTCTTCAGTCGAGAACGAGGCAAGGCTCCATGCCTGCATCTCAAAGAGGTTGTGTCCAGCTGTACTGGACAGGACGATCAAAAACAGCAACTCACAAAAGGCCGAAGCTTCAACAGAGAACTCTGCGACGATCCCTACCTCGTAATGTCACTTTCACGAGAAACTTTGCTGGTCGGGCGCACAGTGCTGCTCACTCTTCTAATCACGGTCCGGGCAGCTCCATCAGAGGTCTCTGTGCAGGGGTTGGTGCCCCCATTCCCACTGGTGGCCAGGTTGACCATTCCTAGATAAGATACAACAAGATTATGAGTTAAATAAATCAAATCAGAAGTCTCAGTCCTACAAAACAAAAAGGGTTATTAAACGCAAAAAACTGTACAAACTGTATGAAAAACATCAAGAAGGAAGTCAAATATAAAAAAAATATGATGCTAGTGGAATCTCGAACCCGAGCTCAGAAAAAAAAGTACCCAGAACACAACTATTCTAAATTGAGTGATTAATATCTTAATATTTATCAAATTCTTCTATCAATAAAAAAAATTACTTTAAAAAATGCACTTGGGGTAGTGGGCCTCAGTACAAAAACCCTGGCCTGCACAGTGAATCCGCTCCTGATTAATGGCATGCTGCTCCCGAGTGAGGTGCATCGGGTTGATACACAACTTCTTATGGCAGAGATGGCTGACCTCTAGTCCCCTACCTGGAAACTGAGATGGGGTCCGACGCATCTCTACCATAAGAGCAACCCGATGCACCAGCTCTACCTTCCTACCCTCCTCCGGCCATGTGACCCTCATCACCCCATACCCCTCTCTTGGTCCCCCCTCTCCACAGTACACAATCCCCCTTCCTACCCCCACCCTCTCACTCTTATTTGCTAAATTCAATTTCAGCTTCTAAAAATGTCTCCCATCTTCAAATCATTTGCTATCAACAACTAATTTTGTCTTTAAAGTCACGTGACATTTCAAAAATGGGGTCTCTATACTTACATTTTTACCTATCTCAGAATTAGTCAATTTAGTGATTTTCAAAGACTTAACACTTACCTGTGTACATCTATGGAATTTGAGTTCTGTGACTTCAGTGTCTTGGATACTGTGACCATTTCAATTGATGACACCTTACTGGTACTAGCCGAGTTGAATGTGGTGAATGACTGTCAGACCCGTGTTCATATTTGGATATATTGGTGACTGTAATAAATAAAATGCTTGTTAATTGACATGATTTTGTTTTTAAATGTAAATAAAATGATATTAAGTGCAATCTGTGTTATTTCTTTCATAAGGGTAGATTCTTTCCAGAACATAAGAAAAGTTCCCAAATTTAATGAAAACATAGCAAATAATGCAAAATATGGATATTTCAAAAAGATTTATTAGCCGACTTTTTGGTGATTATGAGAAGTAAATCAATCAGGCCTCTAGTTAAACTAATGATTCTTATCTGGTCCTCCCTGCTGATTAAGTATGTGCAAAAAGTTTCACCACCCCTCTATCTAATGTAACTTGGAGAAATAGCAGGTGCCCCCCCTCTTCTTTGTTTACAATTAACTGAGACAAGAGAAAATCCCTTATTTTGATAACACATTAGAGTTCAGTCTCTGTAGCCTTAAACAGCCCTGTATATTTGCCAAAATACTCAAATTTTAAACTGGAAAAGGAGAACTTAAAGAAATGCCAAAATTCCAAAAAGGTAACAAGTGCGGTTTCAAACCCCAAAATGTGCCTCACAATAAAGGGGGTGGAAAAGTAAGCGAAAGGAAAATTTACCTGCACCGTACAGGAGACTGTCTGAGGACATGCATCAGATGGTGACGGTGACTCCCTCAGCGCTGCGACCCAAGTGCCACCACCTCCTCAGGCCAAGGAAGCCAAACAATGAAAGTGTTCAGGAGGGCCTAAATGAAAATGAATCAGAACAGTAAGTCAAATTTCAAAAAAATTAATCACAATTAATCACTTTTTCTCAAAATATTTTTTTAAAATTAAGTATTATAAAGCTAAATATTACCTAAATACTAAAAAAAAGTCTAAATAAGGGTAGGGTACATATTACACACAATTACATGTAAATACATGTAAATACATCCAGGGTCAAATTTGATACATGCAGTAAAAAGCCTTATCAGTATTTTACAAAAATTTAAAAGTAATAATTGCAAGAGAAAAAAATTTACACAATGTTAAATTTCTCTATGTCTTGTTAGATAGTCTAAGGGAAGTAACTCTAAAATCTATTCACATGCTCTGCACAATGCCAACCTGTTTAAAGCAAATGAAACATTGAATATTTACCTAGGCTGGCTAACCAAAATTCCCATAGACTCCTACATCTAAGAAAAACAGCCGAGATGTGGAATGAGGTCATGCGAGTCCACCGGCATGAGAAACCAGGCTGTGATGGACAACTATCATTGGACCTGGCTACCGAAGAGAGGCGAGGCCTTGGAAGCAGATTGGGCCTCTGCTGCACCACGTGTGGATATGCATCGAGGCGGTATAATCTGTATGAGGAGGTAGAGTCCAAAACCCGGGGTAGAAAAGCTGCCACTGTTAATTATGGGCTTCAGGTGGGCCTAAGTCAAACCCCCATAGGCAATGATGGGATGAGGAAAATTCTTCTTTCTACTAACACTCCCCCTCCTTCTCGTAAGTCCCTGCAAAAAACATCAAATAAAATTATGCCCCTAATAGAGACCCTTAATGAAGCTGACATGAGTAATCGGTGTCGCCAGCTGGTGGATGTCAACACTCTAAGGGGAAGTGACTCCCCACATGCCATCCCCGTACAGTGTGATGGCATGTACAATAACCCCCTGTACTCGGGGGTGGGTGAGACACCCTTCCAGCCGGCGACACAGACAGTGTACTCATTTGCTGAAAATGTCACATCAAAACACCAAATTGTTAAAATGGTTACAAAAAATAAAATCTGTTCCAAACATGGCCACTTACTGGAGGAGGGCACTGCTAACCACCAATGTAGTCCTGGGGTGTGTGGGGCAAACCTACCCATGCAGCATACAATAGGGGATGAGTTTACGTGGGCTCGGGAGGGGATGGCGGAACTCCTCTGCAAAGATGGCCTCGAGGTAAGGGAGGTAACCACTGACCCGGACAGCTCCGCTGGTCGAGCTGCAGATTCCCTCTATAGGGACGGTCTGCTACAAAATAAACCAGTACACTATATTGACACTCGTCACTTGTCTGAGAATATTAGGAAGTCAATCAAAAAAGATCAAAAACTGTTAGAGGTCATGCCAAAAAGAACAAAGGCAGAAAAAACCAAACTTTTGCACAATTTTGCCCTTGATGCTGTTGACAGATGCACGGCAGAGATAAACCAAGCTCAAGCAGCATATGCCGGAGATGCAGATAAAATGAAAAACAAAATATCTTATGCCAAACATGCAATAGTAAAGTGTTACATGGGGGATCATGCATTATGCAGAAAACACTCTCTAGTGTGCAAAGGCAGAGTTAGTAACAATTGGGTTAGGAAGAGTTCTTATTTAGGTCATGATTTCACAATACCGTCTTCAGTCGAGAACGAGGCAAGGCTCCATGCCTGCATCTCAAAGAGGTTGTGTCCAGCTGTACTGGACAGGACGATCAAAAACAGCAACTCACAAAAGGCCGAAAGCTTCAACAGAGAACTCTGCGACGATCCCTACCTCGTAATGTCACTTTCACGAGAAACTTTGCTGGTCGGGCGCACAGTGCTGCTCACTCTTCTAATCACGGTCCGGGCAGCTCCATCAGAGGTCTCTGTGCAGGGGTTGGTGCCCCCATTCCCACTGGTGGCCAGGTTGACCATTCCCTAGATAAGATACAACAAGATTATGAGTTAAATAAATCAAATCAGAAGTCTCAGTCCTACAAAACAAAAAGGGTTATTAAACGCAAAAAACTGTACAAACTGTATGAAAAACACCAAGAGGAAGTCAAATATAAAAAAAATATGATGCTAGTGGAATCTCGAACCCGAGCTCAGAAAAAAAAGTACCCAGAACACAACTATTCTAAATTGAGTGATTAATATCTTAATATTTATCAAATTCTTCTATCAATAAAAAAAATTACTTTAAAAAATGCACTTGGGGTAGTGGGCCTCAGTACAAAAACCCTGGCCTGCACAGTGAATCCGCTCCTGATTAATGGCATGCTGCTCCCGAGTGAGGTGCATCGGGTTGATACACAACTTCTTATGGCAGAGATGGCTGACCTCTAGTCCCCTACCTGGAAACTGAGATGGGGTCCATGCATCTCTACCATAAGAGCAACCCGATGCACCAGCTCTACCTTCCTACCCTCCTCCGGCCATGTGACCCTCATCACCCCATACCCCCTACTATTGGTCCCCCCTCTCCACAGTACACAATCCCCCTCCCCTACCCCCACCCTCTCACTCTTATTTGCTAAATTCAATTTCAGCTTCTCAAAAATGTCTCCCATCTTCAAATCATTTGCTATCAACAACTAATTTTGTCTTTAAAGTCACGTGACATTTCAAAAATGGGGTCTCTATACTTACATTTTTACCTACCTCAGAATTAGTCAATTTAGTGATTTTCAAAGACTTAACACTTACCTGTGTACATCTATGGAATTTGAGCTCTGTGACTTCAGTGTCTTGGATACTCACTACTAAGTCAAAAACGTACTGACATTCCCATTTTTTACTGACAAACTTAGAAAATTACTGACAATGTGCTGTCGTTACTGTAAAACTTAGACAATTACTGACCTTTTTACTGCCGGTACTGATAAACTTAGAAAAGTGCTGACAATCTTAGTCGGTGCTGATAAACTTAGACAATTACTGACCCGTTTACTGTCCCTGCTGAAAAACTTAGACAAGTGCTGACATTTACTGATAATTACTGTCCCTATTGTTCTCGCTCTCGGGGAGGCTGCAGTGGTGTGAAATTGATTTTTTTAAACATACATTATTATTTCATTTATTTATTTTCTTTATATAATTTTTAACTATGTCCAGATGATATCTTTGGGAAAAAAATGCTTCTTTGGTCTATTTATAGAAAATTGATTTGTAGAAAAAGAGAAGGGATAAAGAATTTCAAAACCTTCAAAAAGATAAGCAATTAAAAAAAAAATAAAAATCTTTCTTTAGTAGTTAGATACCAGGTATGAAATTTTACAGAGGTCTTCTCCTTTTCATAATTAAACAATGTTATTACATGACATGCATTTTATAAATATTTTCTTAATTAACGTTGACTCCCTGACTTTCTTTAATATTAAATTAAAGAATTAAACTGTAAGGTTAGATGTGTTTTATTCAATTTTGATTTAATTTATTCAAATTAGTTTGAATAATTTTAATAAACTCATAGCGCGCGGTGAGGCCGTGGGTGCCCCCTTTTGAGGAAAGGCGATTTTTTTTTATAGTTTTTTTATTATGTACAATTTTAAATTATGTGGAGGCCGCCCATATTTGTTTTTGTGCAGTCAAACACACCCAAATCCAAGCATTTGCAAGAAGAAACCAAAATTTAAAGACAGACGGGGGATTTAAATTAAGAAAAGACTTTTTATTTTATTCATTTGGCAGGGGGAGGGGGGCTACGGGCCTGCATTGATCATTGATCCTTTGACATTCATTGATAAAAGTACTGTCCGCATTATTCTTTAGAAATAATGTACATCTTGTAGCTGATTTTCGAATCTGGATTTTCTGGATCCCCACCTGAAAGTGTTATTTTAATCAAAAACATGAAAAACTATGACATTTTATATTTTTCATCTTTTGTCTATGCATACTCCTGAAACGTTTCAAAACTTTGATAGAAATTAATATCAATGTTCTTTTCAATAAAATGTCGGTAGACGTTCACATGGATCTAGTTTCTTTTTGTCTTTTCAAATTAAAACGATGAACGATGAACATGTATTTATTTATTTTATTAAAGTAGAACACACAATTAATACTGTCGTGTTTAAGTTTGTACTCCTTTTTATCTGTTTAGGTACAAAAAATTAATAAATTTAATTAACTTAATAAATCGACGTTTCATAGCTTTGTTCGGTATTTAAACCAGTATCATGATTTTACGGTAACCCTGTGATTTTTATTCGTCCAAAATTATTCAAGTCGTTTAGCTGGTATCCAGCCGAATTACATAATCATTCAACATACAATCGGAAACTCTGTGAAGCACCTGTGTGTAGAAGAAATCGTCTGAGGCGATCCGAGTGTGTACAGAAGCGGGTAAAGAAGACAATAGGTGTCACTGCTGAATTATACAGAAGAACACTCGCCGGTTTTCACTGGAAGTTAGTTACGCAACATTACGCGACAGGTAGACTCTTCTTCAAGACAGTTTGAATTTAAAAAATTCAGCACCAACACATACGTACAAAATTTTTAATATGCAATGTACAATCCTTCAACCTCTTCTTAGATTAAATAATTTTTTTTTTAATATGCCGACGTAAGATAAATTTAACGATTAATGAAAAAGAAGATTGATGTAAAAACCAACCGGGGAAAGGCACAAATTGATTGAAGATTTAAGCAAAAATAAATATATGAGAAGGGGTACATTACATCCAAAGTTTTGTAAAAATTACTGGTTCCTAATATTTTTTGTTAAGTCGTGTTACTGTGTGTGGGGGACAGTTGAGTGAGGAATTTGTTTGATTATCAATCAACTAAAAATAGTTCATAATATATTTCCTTAACTTTTTCTCAGTAATTAAGAATAATTAAAAATCAAACACAATTTATATGCAGCAGTATTATGACAGTAAAAAAATCAGCCGGAGTTTAACTATACATGTATTTTAAACTTTGCCTGGCTCGATACATTGATTTTTTGGAGAGAGAGAGGAGGGGGAGAGAGAGATGAATGGTAACTCGTCATGGAAGATAGTGGGAACCTACAGTTAGCGAATAGTCTTAATCTTTTGAAAAGAATAAAACCTGAATCAAATAAATAATGATTACGGGAAGGGTAAAAATTGATCAAATCATTCGAAAAACTTACACATTTTTATAAATCATATTCAAGTACCGGTATACTAGATTTTTTTTCATGTTTCGTGTGTGCATAGAGGGAGGGGGGGGGGCTTATAGAGGGTTCGAAATAAATATTTGTGAGCACTGGTTCGACGGACTAATGACATACAATTTTCACTTCTTCGTAAAATATTCTACTAGACAAGTCCGCATTCTGCCTTATTAATATGTTAATATCACCGAGAAAAATTAACATTTTTGAATTAAAATAACTTTTAAATATATTTTATACTAAATTCGGACGTTCATCTGTGAAATTCTTAATCTGTTTTTAATATGTGCTTATTTGTAATTAATTGTGTCTTATTTATCTCATTCCCTTTGAAATAGGATTAAGACATTCCAATTGACAATCTGTGTCTCTGTCGAAATAACTGTTGCTGTTGCTGTTAATGCCTCGGGATTTGTTAATCCTTTACCAATAACTTTATTTGTATAATTACTTTATAACCTCTTTCGTGTTTATTCTATCAAGAAACACACCTGTCCATCAATTAACCCAACTAGTGTCAAAAGTCAATTATTGTATACTCTTAGTCTTACAAATATCTATGTCCATTTTAATCTCTTCAGTTTGGAGGCCAGACGCTCTACCGGCCACATCCAACTCGATCAAGTCCCGTAAGATATTGTTAAAATTCATGTTGATTGTTATTCACCATCGTCTTTAATAAATTCGGAAACCTGATTTGCCAATTCTTGGACTTTATATTGAAACACTATAAGAAATACGGCATCTTTACCCTTATTACGGCCCACAGCGCCACAACTTTAATTTGTTATACTCGCCAACATTCCTTCTTCCCCGTTTACATGGTTTATGCTCAAGAACGGATTTAGCCCAGGAATTACCTTCACAACTTATGACCAAAATCTCTAACTGGTTAAATTAACATCATAACATCCTACGCCTACCTATTTTAATGAGATGAAATTTAATTTCGGCACATACAATTAAATTAATACCAATTCACCGATAGATACAGGGGAAAAATGGAACGTACGAAACAGGTAATATTTTTGTTAAAATTGAATCATGATTAAAAAATACTTAAAGATTAAGTTTAAAAACTAAATACTGATCTAACCCCCTCGGCAATGTGAATAAACGGAGCACTTGTCAAGGATTTAAGTAACTTAAAGTGTCAATACTGTTTGTATCTTTAAGAGAGAGTGAGAGAGGGAGGGAGAGAGAGAGAGAGAGGAAAAATATTTGAGAGTGGTGCTACTGCTAATATTAGTCTTACCGATGAACCCTGTGTAAGCGACCAAGCAACCATTCATTTAGAAATAATGTTTTAAGTGACAAAATTAACAAGGCATAGTACAAGTACAAGTTTATATATGGAACACTGTACTGTTCAATAGGGGAACTCCCGTATGAGCAAATGAAACCGGAAATCGTAAACAGAGGTATATAGTTATATGACTTGTACAGATGTCCGAGAACATTAGGAAACTGAATTACCTAATAAAAATCAGTAATCATCGATATTTAAAAGATTTCCTTTTCTAACAAGAGACATATGTCCTGTTTGTGAAAAGAAACTTGATACAACTTTGTGATCGTGAAAGGGGGGGGGGGTCCAACATTAAAGTCAGATATCTGTCTGCAAAGAAATAAATAGATGAAAACTGAATTGATGATTAATTAATTTTAATTCTCTAATTGAACAGTGATAGATATATTCAACACATAAATTTAAACTTGATTTACTCATAGTTATTCTGAATTATTTTACAGATATCAATAATATTAAGATTAAAAAAAATTATAACTGCCTTGGATTTTTTTATCAAAAATTAAAACAAGACTGTTTTTAAATGCAAAGTATAACACACAGTCATTTTCACACCACTGCAGCCTCCCCGAGAGCGAGAACAATAGGGACAGTAATTATCAGTAAATGTCAGCACTTGTCTAAGTTTTTCAGCAGGGACAGTAATCGGGTCAGTAATTGTCTAAGTTTATCGGCACCGACTAAGATTGTCAGCACTTTTCTAAGTTTATCAGTACCGGCAGTAAAAAGGTCAGTAATTTTCTAAGTTTTTCAGTAAAGACAGCACATTGTCAGTAATTTTCTAAGTTTGTCAGTAAAAAATGGGAATGTCAGTACGTTTCTGACTTAGTAGTGACTGTGACCATTTCAATTGATGACACCTTACTGGTACTAGCCGAGTTGAATGTGGTGAATGACTGTCAGACCCGTGTTCATATTTGGATATATTGGTGACTGTAATAAATAAAATGCTTGTTAATTGACATGATTTTGTTTTTAAATGTAAATAAAATGATATTAAGTGCAATCTGTGTTATTTCTTTCATAAGGGTAGATTCTACCCAGAACATAAGAAAAGTTCCCAAATTTAATGAAAACATAGCAAATAATGCAAAATATGGATATTTCAAAAAGATTTATTAGCCGACTTTTTGGTGATTATGAGAAGTAAATCAATCAGGCCTCTAGTTAAACTAATGATTCTTATCTGGTCCTCCCTGCTGATTAAGTATGTGCAAAAAGTTTCACAACCCCTCTATCTAATGTAACTTGGAGAAATAGCAGGTGCCCCCCATCTTCTTTGTTTACAATTAACTGAGACAATAAAATCCCTTATTTTGATAACACATTAGAGTTCAGTCTCTGTAGCCTTAAACAGCCCTGTATATTTGCCAAAATACTCAAATTTTAAACTGGAAAAGGAGAACTTAAAGAAATGCCAAAATTCCAAAAAGGTAACAAGTGCGGTTTCAAACCCCAAAATGTGCCTCACAATAAGGGGGTAAAAAATAAGGGAAAGGAAAATTTACCTGCACCGTACAGGAGACTGTCTGAGGACATGCATCAGATGGTGACGGTGACTCCCTCAGCTGCTGAAAGGAGGAAATGATGCTGGCCCCAAAGTGCCACCACCTCCTCAGGCCAAGGAAGCCAAACAATGAAAGTGTTAGGAGGGCCTAAATGAAAATGAATCAGAACAGTAAGTCAAATTTCAAAAAAATTAATCACAATTAATCACTTTTTCTCAAAAATTTTTTTAAAATTAAGTATTATAAAGCTAAATATTACCTAAATACTAAAAAAAAGTCTAAATAAGGGTAGGGTACATATTACAACAATTCATGTAAATAATGAAAAATCAGGGTCAAATTTGATACATGCAGTAAAAAGCCTTATCAGTATTTTACAAAAATTTAAAAGTAATAATTGCAAGAGAAAAAATTTTACACAATGTTAAATTTCTCTATGTCTTGTTAGATAGTCTAAGGGAAGTAACTCTAAAATCTATTCACATGCTCTGCACAATGCCAACTGTTTAAAGCAAATGAAACATTGAATATTTACCAGGCTGGCTAACCAAAATTCCCATAGACCCACATTAAAAAAACAGCCGAGATGTGGAATAGGTCATGCGAGTCCACCGGGATGAAAACCAGGCGTAGGACCACTATCATGGGACCCGGTACCGAAGAGAGGCGAGGCCTTGGAAGCAGATTGGGGCCTCGCTGCACCACGTGTGGATATGCATCGAGGCGGTATAATCTGTATGAGGAGGTAAAATCAAAACCCGGGGAAAAAGCTGCCACTGTTAATTATGGGCTTCAGGTGGGCCTAAGTCAAACCCCCATAGGAATATGGGGTAGGAAAAATTTTTCTTTCTATAACACTCCCCCCCCTTCTGAATCCCCGCAAAAAACATCAAATAAAATTATGCCCCTAATAGAGACCCTTAATGAAGCTGACATGAGAATCGGTTGCCAGCGGG
>NW_026934061.1:0-11448 GCF_032062105.1 Saccostrea cuccullata | reverse complement strand
GTAAATGAAGGCATAAAAAAGTACAACTGAATTATATTTATCATGATGAATATGCACACATAGTTACAACAACTCCTATGATTCCATAATGGCATATACTAGTAGTTAACATAGGAACATAGATGAATTGTTTATTAGATCAAAACTCAAATAAAATGCAGTGAAACTGAATGATGTGTTCACTAGGTGGGCCCCTCATCTGCTCATGAGGCTGGCCTTTCCGTGTATAACGTACTGAGTACCTGAAATTCAACAGACAGATTTGTTTGTTCGTTGTTTACCGTCCTTTTCAAACATTTATTCACTCACATGGAGACGCCAAACACCTCCGAAACACTCTTAATTAGTCATGGTAAATTTTATTATCAAATTGTTTCAAGAGTGAAGAATTACATGTATAGTTTAAGTTAGCTAAAGGCATAAGACTGATATATCGCCGTTGTTTTATGAAGAACTACTTCTCTGTAATCACATCTGGGCGCTATTTTTTTTCCATCAAATGCTTGAATATCACAGTAGAACAATGTCGGCCGTTCTGATAAAAACTGATTTTGATGAAATTGTATTTTATAAAACTTAGTTGACAATAAAAAAAATTTGAATTATCTTATTTCAAAAATCTTTTCAGTCGGTGCGTTTTATAGTTGGGTCGGTCGCGTTAGGGAAACAAAGGTATTTTTTATTTTGGCCTCAAGTACTTCAGCGCAAGTGAAGTAGTGATATTTATATGGAATCATCCTCAGGTAGTGTAGATTCTAGTTTGTTCAAATCATGAACCCTGGGTGGGGGGTAAAATTAAAGCCCCCCCCCCCCCCTCATAAACTTTCAGTTCTGATCTGATATGTGCTTTTTCTTAGCAGATGTTCTCAGGTGAGTGCTGTGGCCCCTGGGCCTCTTGTTTTATCCTATGTTTAGTCTTTGCGCTTTTATATATGCCTATATTACAGATTAAAGCAAGGACTGAAGTTTCTGAAATACAAGGCAAACTCAAAGGTCAATGTCAAAAGGTCAAAATTGTTAGCATTTGAAGGAAGGTTTAGTCATATGGAATAAACTTGTGAAATGTGAGACATTTAGTATTAACTGTTAAAAAGTTATGGCCTAGATTATAGTTTTTAAAAGTGGGTTGGTCAAACCAGGTCAAGATCAAATGGTAAAAAAAACTCATTGAAGGGTCTTGTCACAATGATTACAAAATAATGTGAAGTATCAGATTGATAGCACTAGATGTTCAAAATTATAGCCTAGGTTAAAGTTTAGGGATTTTTTTTTTTTTTTTGGTAAAAGTGGCTCAAACCCTAATATCAAGGTCGAGAGGTCAAATTTTATAGTACCCCAAAAAGTTCTTGTCACAAGAAATACACCTGTGGAATATGAAGCCATAGCTCCACCCACTCATAAGTAATGGGTAAGGTTAAAGTTTTAGCAGACAAATACAGGAAGCAAAAAGATGGACATACAGTGCAAAAACAATATAAACCCAAAAATCTTTGATAACGGAGGCAAAATTAGTGCATAATTATTTTTTCATGACCGTTTAAATAATTACAAAGATTCAAACATACTAATATTGCTTTAAAAAGTTGATCTTGTTATTTAATTTCAAAATAAGAAAAATAAATGAGATATAAATTAAATTCATGACAATTTAATTATATTTTTAGATTTATTTCTGTTCTTTGCTTTACAAAAGCTTTCCTGATGGACACAAATTGTTCAGAAAAAATCCAGTTACCACACTAATCAGCCATAGATTTCTGACGTGCTTTCAGAAGGAACATAGATGCAATGGTAGGTAAATTTTGTTTTTAAAATTCCTTGCAACAGATACAAATTGCATCATCAGATCTGGTTCAATGAAACACAGACAATATTATCTCAAGGTTTGTTTGAAACCTGACACAAGATTATTGTTAGGGCCCCGCTAGCGGGTGCCCTGTAGTGATCAGTCTGTCAATCCGTCTGTCCGTCTGGCTTTCCGTTCGTCAGTCCGTCCGAGATCTCTTGTCCACAGCATATCTTCTCTCCCCTTGGCCCAATCTGGCTCATACTTCACCCAAAGAGTGCCCTTGGGTAACCGGTGTGCAGTGACCTTGGACCATGTTTCTAGGTCAAAGGTCAAGGTCATAGCAGAATTGTGTGAGAAATCCTTGTCGAGAGCATATCTTCTCTCCCCCTTGGCCCAATCTGGCTCATACTTCACCCACAAAGTGCCCTTGGTAACCGGTGTGCCGGTGTGCAGTGACCTTGTACCATGTTTCTAGGCCAAAGGTCAAGGTCATAGCAGATTTTTATGAAAAATCCTTTTGCCCGGACCATTTCTCTCCCTTGGCCCAATCTGGCTCAACTTCACCCACAAAGTACCCTTGGGTAACCAGTGTGCAGTGACCTTGGTTGATGTTTCTACGTCAAAGGGCATAGCACATTTTTATGAAAAATCCTTGTGTGGAGCATATCTACTGAGCTCTCTCCTTGGCCCAATCTGGCTCATGCTTCACTCACAGAGTGCCACTGGTCAATGGATGTGCAGTGACTTTGGTTGAAGTTTTAGGTATGGTCAGAATTAGCCTTTCTGTTTTGTTTGGTGCATAATCCCCCCCCCTTAATTCCAGTAAATTCTTAACTGTAAACGTACTTTTTTCCACGGGGTCAATTCCGCGGAATCTCAATTTCTGTTTAATCTGTGGGTAGAAAATTACGCGGATTTTCTAGACTGTCACTATATACCTTTCATTTATATAAAGTTAGTACGCTTGGACAAATTTCCGCGGATTATTTGTGACCGCGTACATAGCGTAAATTAATACCACGCGGAAAAAAATACTTCTACAGTAACTGGGTATACAAGATAACTTTGATATATATCTATGGAACGCCATAGCTGCCTTAAGGTATGGTACACAATGTTACATGGTGTGTTCTATATAATAAAGGGTTGAATCAATATAATAAATGGTCTCCACTTCTTGAAAAAAGGGTGAAGCGCATATAATACATGGTGTGTTTAATATAATAAAGGGTCGGTTCTGTATGTTAAATGATCACCATTCCATGTTAAAGGGCGAAGCGCACATAATACAAGGTGTGTTTAATATAATAAATGGTCGCTGCTACTAGTTATAGGGTGAAGTATACAAATTAAATGGTGCATTCGATATAATAAAGGGTGGAATTAATATGTTAAATGGTCGCCGCTACTTGTTATAGGGTGAAGAATACAAGTTAAATGGTGCATTCGATATAACAACGGGTCGGTTTAATATGTTAAATGGTCCCCGCTACTAGTTATGGGGTGAAGTATACAAATTAAATGGTGCACTCAATATAATAACGGGTCGGTTTAATATGTTAAATGGTCGCCGCTACTTGGTATAGGGTTGAGTATACAAATGAAATGGTGCATTCAATATAATAACGGGTCGGTTTAATATGTTAAATGGTCGCCGCTACTTGGTATAGGGTTGAGTATACAAATTAAATGGTGCATTCAATATAATAACGGGTCGGTTTAATATGCTAAATGGTCGCTGCTACTAGTTATAGGGTGAAGTATACAAAAAGGGGTAAAGATGTGTCAAATTGTGTAGCTAATTTTACATAGTTTCAAAAGAAAAAAAAAACAATAAAAATGGAAAAAATAAACAAGCAAACAACCCCCACCCCCATCACATCTCAGAATTAGTAAATTTAATCTGAAACAATAAAATATCAAGATATCTATGTAAGTCGTGGTACGAGGGGGAAAGCGCACCGATTTGATTTTTTCATTCCAATGCCCCCCCCCCCCCACACTTTTTGTTGCAGCTTGGTTGAAGTAAAGTTTGTTTTACTTTAAAGTATTTAATTAAGAATATTTCAAAAAGTTAGAGAAAGATCCTAAACCCCCAATTGTTTTTCAAATTTGAGACTGTAAATTATTGACGGCTTTCAATTTTTACCCCCCTCCCTTCATAAAACGTACGGCAAAATGAGAAGTAACACTCATGAGGGTTCCCCCCCCCCCCCCCCCCCCCCGGAAAGTTTTTTCACAGAAACATGTTTGTGGGTTTTTTCTTTCTTTTTCTTTTTTTTTTTTTTGCTTGTCAAGAGATGTCAGGAATGAATGTTTCTTTTACTGGGTTAGTCCCCTCCCCTCGAAAAAAAAATCCTGGACCGCATCCGCGCCTGACACTTAGCTCCCCCCCCTACCATTAGCCTTTTTTTTGCAATCGTACTTGATAGATTTACACATTTAAATATACGAAACATTTTTGTTCCATCAGCCAGTTCTACAAAGGATAAGTTCGTCCAATTTTCCTTGCAAAATTTTACCCGGATTGCTCATTCTTAATATCTTTCTTCCTTTTTTTATCTTTAAATAAGAATACTAAAGGAGAACTGTGTCATTGAAATCCCTCTCTAATACCAGTTAATTAATTTATCATAGCTAAAATTTAATGTGCGTTTTTTTAAACCATGCATGTAAAATTAGCTGAACAATGCATGAAAATTGTACAAGACGCATTTTTAGTGTGTTATTTAACTTATTTTAAATATTTATTATGTGCCTTTTACCCATTACAAGTAGCAGTAAACATGGTAAACCAACCATTTACTTTGTAGAACACACCATTTATCTACCTTTGACACTAAAACAAGTAGCGGCGACCATTTAAAATATTAAACCGACCCGTTGTTATGTCGAATGCACCATTTAATTTGTATACTTCACCCTATAACTAGTAGCGGCGACCATTTAACATATTAAACCGACCCGTTGTTATATCGAATGCACCATTTGATTTGTATACTTCACCCTATAACTAGTAGCGGCACCATTTAACATATTAAACCGACCCGTTGTTATATCGAATGCACCATTTAATTTGTATACTTCACCCTATAACTAGTAGCGGCGACCATTTAACATATTAAACCGACCCGTTGTTATATCGAATGCACCATTTAATTTGTACACTTCACCCTATAACTAGTAGCGGCGACCATTTAACATATTAAACCGACCCGTTGTTATATCGAATGCACCATTTAATTTGTATACTTCACCCTATAACTAGTAGCGGCGACCATTTAACATATTAAACCGACCCGTTGTTATATCGAATGCACCATTTAATTTGTATACTTCACCCTATAACTAGTAGCGGCGACCATTTAACATATTAAACCGACCCGTTGTTATATCGAATGCACCATTTAATTTGTATACTTCACCCTATAACTAGTAGCGGCGACCATTTAACATATTAAACCGACCCGTTGTTATATCGAATGCACCATTTAATTTGTATACTTCACCCTATAACTAGTAGCGGCGACCATTTAACATATTAAACCGACCCGTTATTATATCGAATGCACCATTTAATTTGTATACTTCACCCCATAACAAGTAGCGGCGACCATTTAACATAGTAAACAGATCCTTTATGATATCGAATGCACCATTTATACACCTATCACCCGATAACATGAAGTGGTGACCATATAACACAATAAACTGACCCTTTATTATATTAAACATACCATTTATAATGTATCTTTCACTGTATAATAAGGAGTGGTGACCATTCAACATAAAGAACCGACCTTTTATTATATTGAACACACCATGTATTATGTGCGCTTCACCCTTTAAAAAGGAGTGATGACCCTTTATTATATTGATTCAACCCTTTATTAAATGGAACACACCATGTAACATTATGTACCAACCTTAAGGCAGCTATGGCGTTCCATATATATCTGTGTTCGCAATATCCGTGAAGTTGTACTAAAATTTTTTACTGTATTACACAAATGCTCCTCTTCAAAATTAACCCGTTTAAACTGTCTTACATTTTCATGTCCATTGTTGAACACGGGGCCCTATGAGATGGCCACCATCTCAATGATGTCTAGTTTTGTTTAAAGTCATTTGCAGGAAAATTGTTTTCATTTTTTGTCAATAATTTTATACTTAAGAAATATATACACTTTTAATTATAATTTATGATGTATGATTTTGAATTAATTATAATTTATGATGTTTGATTCTGAATTATTTTAAGATCATTTACAGTGTAGGCAATATAAGTTCAACCTTATACTAAATTGAACATTGGGGTGATATGAGTTTGCTATGTACATGTATACATTTGTTCATATTTTGAATATGCTATGGCAATATTGACTTTGAAAATGCATTTGTAAAATTCATGACTGTACTTCATTTACCGTACCAAGTAGTCATTACAATTATTTTCTCTTGCAGATGAAACATTATCTCCAGACATATGGGTGGCCCTTGAACAGTGAATTGTAAAAAATTTGAAGCATTCAATAAAGAAGATTTAAAGAAACAGAAATTCAATGTTTCCAGTTGTTTGTTATCAAAATAATAACTTTGATAATCATAGTGGTGCTTCCTCAAAATCTGCATGTGTTCAATTTAAGCAGTTTCAAATTAAAATATCAATAAAGCTCATTCATTCATTTGCTGGATCAGATTTTGAGATTGCACTTATTGCATTTTTTTTCAATATCAGTAACAGTGAAACTTTGATGATTAGATGTACTAATACATATACAGATCTAAGTATTAGAATTTCCTAATACTTTTCATCAAATGGATTAAAAGAATTGAAAGTCCAATATACTAGGAAAAATATATACTGTGTACGTCACATGGATTTGATATGAATATCACATGCAATTTGCACGAAATTCATATGAAAATCTGTAAAGAAAGTAGCAAAAATATTCATATGAATTTCGTGCGAATTTTTATTCGCATGATATTCGTGCGAATATCATGTCAAAATTGCATGATATTTTCATGCGAATATCATGCGTGGTCCTTTTTGTCTCCTTTTCATGCGAGAATTCGCACGATATTCGTGCGAATTTCATATGAAGTTCATGCGAGCCACTTTTGCCTGTGTATATTTTAAAATATCATTCTGCAAATGTCATACGTGTTGATATGGATTCATATAAGCTCATAAATTATTTCTAACAATTGACTGCTATGAAATATAGAAATTCAAAAAATATGAACAAAAACCATTCTTTGCAACATATCTCAATAATTTGATCATTGCCCCCATATAACATTAAGACTATGATAATTAGGACAACAAAGGTAACCTAAGGCTATTTATAATTTAGAGTTCTTATCATTCTGATTTTTTTAATATTCGATTCAAAATGGGGAAAAAATATGAATACGACAGCGGAAATTCGGACGGTAATAATTATCAACTTTATGGCCCAAACTCTAATCGTTTCTTTATATGAAGCAAAGCTGTTCTGTTGCTATAATATTTCATTATTTAAAGAGTTGTGTTGCTTGTAATATTTTTGAGTAAAGAAAAAATTGGTCATTGTGTGAAAAATTGAAGCTTTTTCGAGAAATACTGAGGGGCCAGTAGCGTAAAATGTAGGTCATTGACCTAGTTAATTGAAAGTGATATTTAACACAAGAATCATATATAAGTGTACAATGTGCAATCGGTGGTTTTTCGTTCTTATCGGTGGAATTTTTAGTCATCTGAGTAAAGGTATACCTTAAGCTTAAATTGGGCTTTTTTAATTACTTTTACGATGTATTTGATATTATTTGCCAAATATATTGAAAGGATTCATATATAATTCAGGACCTGCATAGAACATGTAATAGCAAGCACAAAATCACCCTTTTTATATGCTGCATGTTATAAAAAAAGGAATTCAAACTTAATTCAAACTTAACAATACTGAAAACTTCAAAAGACTAAAAATTTACCTTTTTCGTCCACAAAAGCCTTCCGCACGAAATCTTTTCGGTATGGAATTTAATCATAGGGTTTTAACTGAATATAGTTTAATTTAGCATCATAGAATCAAAATTTATCCTAAGAACTAAAACATTATGTAGAATTTTTCAAATAGAGGTCAAGATAAAATTCTTCTGATTGGGCAACGCTGTAGTTAGAATAATGTGAGTCTGTAAACAAGCCCTCACTACAGTAAGAATACCCCCCCCCCTTATCCTTGCAATGTGACAAAATTTTTACAGAATCGCTTTGAAACGATTTTAAAGAATACAAAAGAATCTGCAATGAAAATAACTTCCAAATTAATTATAACAAACCTGTTTAAGGTTTTGTGTATGCCTTTAAACCTAAAATATAATCCAAATAAAAACCAAGAGTCAACACATTTTCTCAACTTTTTTTTTCTCGCTTTAAATTTACACGTGATGTTCAATTCGGAACTCTCTTGATTGTTCCTAGTAAATGCACTGAGTTCACTCTAAAAAAAAGATTTATTTAGTAACTTATATTTAGTTAATTTTCTGTATATAAGTAATAACATATTACTGTATGTGTAAAGCGGGCATCATATTTTAGCAGCATTGGCGCAGACAACAATGCGCTAATTCATGAATACCGCGAAGAAATCATTAGATATACAATACACTGAACGGACATGATGATTACACCAACAACTCCATACCCAGTGATTACGCTAACTTTTGAAAGCGGCAAATAATGCACACGTACTTTTGAAAACGGCAAATAATTTACACGTGCAGTACTTGGTCTTTACTTATACATTTTAACACTATATACTAACTATTAATACCAAAATATTTTTTAAATTGTATTTAATTGGTTTACTTAAAACAATAAATTATTTACTGAATCAAGGAGAATTCAGAGCATTGTAGCACAAATAAAAATCACTTAAATATGGTAGTCTAATCACTATCGGGATCGAATTTTTGAAATGTCGGGCTTGGTGGTCAATAAATTGTGACAGACCGCCAAAATATATAATTTTGGCTTCCATATTTTAGGAGAGAAGGAAAGATTGATTGATTGATTGATTGATTGATTATATGCTGTTTAACATCCCTCTCCAGAATATTTCACTGATATGGAGACGTCACCATTGCCGGTGAAGTGGCACTTATGGCCTTTGAGCAGGGAGGGATCTTTATCGTGCCACACCTTCTGTGACATGGGGCCTCGGTTTATACGGCTCATTTGAAACGCCCATTTAGTCGCCTTTTACGACAAGCAAGGGGTACTGAGGACCTATTCAAACCCGGATCCCCACGGGGCGAGAGAAGGAAAGAGAATGTTTTGAAGAGGGGAATGGCTGACCAATACGCATGAGATTGAATTGCTTTATTTTCCCAAAAAGATGTAGATATTTTATAAACAGTAGGTATCATATTTTTACATGTGCATTTCAGCCACATTCAGTCAGGTCATAGAACTTTTGCAGTCTTGATATAGCACAACTGAGGGGGGTTTTTTTGTTGGACGGGGTAAAATTTTGCATTTATTAACCTCACATATCTTTGTAGAAGAAAATTTTACGACGGGAGAGAATAAGTGGTCATTATGACTTTACCATGTTGTTAACAGGGCTTTAAAGCTAGTCCAGGAAAGTTTATGTATGAGTTATATATGTTCATTTTTTTCTTAATTTAGGAAAAGTTTTATCAAAGAAAATTGTACTATAATTAAAATCACTGCAATAAAATAATCACAAATGCCATTATTGATTAATTGTTGTAAACAAATTCATATAAAATTGACGAAACTAAACTCGTATATCTGAAAGTTTATAAAAGGTTAGCAATTATATTAAATTTTATTATTTTTGCAACCGTGAAACTAAAAGTGCGTTTTTACACTGATAGGTATTACCTATTGACTCAGTGCAGCCAACAAACATTAAACATGCAGTTACCTTACCAGTAATGAAGAAGTTAATTTTTATTTGACTGAGGGGATGAAGCGCAGCCCTCGGATATTAAATGAATTTTGAGAACTGAAGGAATGCAGGTAGGAAAAAGACCAAAATCATAAGATGTTTTTTTTATAATGATTTATTGTATCTGGTGTTTATATATTTCAACAATAAAATGTCTGTCTTTGGTTGTTAGTACGGGAATAATGTTCGCAGCCGTTGCAGAAAAAATTTATAACCAGCTTACGCGGGTTATGTAAATTTTCTCTGCAATAGCTGCGACATTCATCCCGTACTAACAACCAAAGACAGACATTTTATTGTTTATATTCATATCTGTTTAAATAATCATTTAAAATAGGATTAAAAAGATTGATTATTGTATTTAATGATGCGAGCTTTGTGTGTTTCATTGATGGAACAGCCACTGATCAAGAAATCTGTACAGGTGACATGTCTAGTGTAGCTCATGCACTGATTAACGCAATGGTTATCTTAAGAAATAAAGGAGGAAATATTCAGTGGACGTAAATAAAATTACTGTAATTAAGATCGATAAAAGAGTCTACTGTACATGCTGTTAGTAAATATTCATATATTGTTTTCGAATAGTTAATAGTGTTGTATTTTTTGCCACCAATAGAATAAATTTCTTTTTTTTGGTCATGAAGATACAGTGTAATTTGTACATTTTTGACTTCATTTAATTTTTTTGCTCCTTATAATGTAACACATTGAATATAATTTTACACTTTGTTGATGCATGGTGTTGTAAATTTTATAACTATGTTTGTATGCCCTATGTAGCAGTTTTAAGAAATTTGGATATCCATATAAGATACTAATTAATAAATTTTTGTACAATTACAAAGCTGTTTTTTTTTTTACATAAGTAATTTTTGCAGTGCTACTAGTAAATAATGTGGATTTAAGTAAAGGAGAAGTCCGAAAACTGTCCATTCTGTGAGAGAAAGAACTGTTCGAGGGCCGTAGGGCCGAGAATATTTTTTCTCTCACAGAATGGACAGTTTGAGGACTTTATCCTACTTAAAACATTTTCTCTATTGTTAACTTAATAAACTGTCCCAGGTGATGGTTATGTATTTGCTATGATTACGTAACACACTTGATTGTCCAGAGAGTGAGGGGTGAAAACAATACCGTATTGTTTAACTTAATGGACAGTGCCAGGTAAATTTAGATCTGAAAGATAGCCACTTGATTTCTTACCACTTCCCATGTAAAGCTTCATGAGTGAAGATGTCCTCATCGGATGGAGAAAGAATACATATTTTTCCAAAATATGGACCAAAGGTTATTACCTACAGTACGTAGACACAAGCAGAAGCTTGTAGGTTTGCAGATTCTGAAGTTGACAAAAACTATCGCAAATCTTTGTAAACAATCAGGATTTAAGGGACACAATGATACGAAACATTCTTTGAGAACAACAGCGACGACCCCCTTGTATGAAGTTTCAGGAACAGTTTTTTAACAGAAAAAAACGGGCCACAAATCAAGTGGAGTTTTATCATATAATTGAACCAACAATAAATAGTGCAGGGAGTAAATGAAATAATTCATGGAAATATGAGAGATTCAGATATGGAAGTGTATAAAAATAAAATTTGATCCTGTACCAAAAATGATTCCACTTGCAGTGCATCTAGTGAGATTATCTTTTCATTGGAAATGAGCCTTTATCTTTTAAAATTTAAATTG
>NW_026934060.1:0-11359 GCF_032062105.1 Saccostrea cuccullata | reverse complement strand
TATTTCAACATTTAATACCTTAAACTGAACAAAAGTGTCGAGAACAAGAGGCCCATGGGCCTTATAGGTCACCTGAGTATCAAGTAACAAATTTCCTAAACAAAAAGCCATGAAATTCACAATTTTGAAAGAGGCACTACTGTTTATCATTATTATACACTTAGCATGCCTACTTTGGTTTCTTAATACTCAGAAGTAGATCAGAGTAACAAAGACAAACTGCATTTCCACTTCATAACAACCAGTTGTGAAACCCGTCCCACAGGAACCACTGACCCCGGGGCCATATATTTTCAAAATTTTGGATTTTTTCCCCCATAAATTTTATTTCATCATAAATGGTTGATTAATATCAAAGAGCAGATTTCAAAGCATTAACCTATTTTCAGACTAAGTACCCCCCTCCGTACCTCTGACCCTGGGGACTGAAATTAATCATTTTAGAAGATGCACCTTCCTTAATCGTAATAATGTACTTAGATCATTGGCATAATACAGGAGCAAAGAAAAAGATTTTTAAAAAATTCATGCATTTTCACAATGTAATCATTACAGCCCCCCCAACCCCCACCCTTACACCAGAACCAATGACCTTGGGGCCCTGAAATTCACAAATTGGGAAGAAGCATCCTTCCTCATCATAACTATGTACATAGTTCATTGGTTTAATACCTAGGAGCAAAGGAGAACGTTTTCAAAGAATTTATGACCCATCTGAGTGACTAAGAGCCCTGCCCTAACACCAGAACCCCTGACCCCGGGGCCATGAAATTCACAATTTTGAAAGAGGCAGCATTATTCAACTATATACTTGGTTAGTTTATTTAATGCCCAGGAACAGAAGAGAGGATTTTCAAAGAATTTATGCATTTTTACTATATAATCGATATAGCCCCGCCCTACCATTAGAACCCCTGACCATGGGGCCATGAATTTCATAATTTTTGTTAGAGGACTCAATACTGATTACAATCATACCAGTAGTTTGACTGCTTTATGTCCAGGAGTAAAGAAGAAGATTTTTAAAGATTGCATTAATTTTAGCGGTTTTGGCCCCAGGGGGGAAAGGGACCATGAAATTCTCAATTTTTGTTCCCTTCACCCATAGATGCTTTCTGCCAAAATTGGTCGAGCAGTAGTAGAGAAGAAGCAGAAAATGTTCAAAAGTTTACGACCCATTGACGACGTAGGACGACGGACGAAAGCAGATAGCAATAGGTCACCTGAGTGACTCAAGTGACCTAAAAACAAAATCCTCTTAACAACCTCATTTTAATAAGCCTGTGTGTGTTTTGCAAATATATAGGTAAAGAATACGTTATTAAGATTTTTAAAGCCTAGTATCAGAACTGATGCCAACAGAAAAATCAGGCTAGGAAGAAGTTCTAAGCAATCTAATGATGAGCGTGAAACAATCAAAAGCAAATCTCATGACTTGGTTCAACAAAAGTAACTTATTGTATGACCAAGCTATGTTCATTCGTGCAAAAACAGATACGTAACAAAATTTAATTTTCGTAAGTTTCTGGTTAAATTATGTTCCCGTAGTTCGTCAAAAATAACTAAAGACAGTTTAATTAAAAAGTACTTTTGCATATGAGATCTCGATATGTTTTGATGCCCCGTAATTCGGGGGTTTATAGGTTTTCCTTCCCCGTCCGTATGTCTTTCCGTTTGTCGAAAAACTTGAACCTTCCCCATAACTTAGGAAAGGGTGGGGTTATGGCTTTCATGTTTCAAAGGTGTACTCCTTGTAAACTTTCTTCAGATACCACCAAATTTGACCCCTTAACCTTGGAGTTTCCCCCCACTGTAATACAAAGAAAACATCAAATTTTAACCTTGGCCATAACTTTTGTACAGTTGGTGCCAGGGTTTTCGTACTTCACATATTGCAACAAAACCTTTCAAGGAATATATTTCCGACATTGACGTTAGAGTTTGACCCACTTTTAAAAAACTTGAACCTTCGCCATAACTTTTTGAACTTTAGTACTTAAGCTGTCATATTTCTTAGGTAAGTCCTCAATCTGGATGCCAACAATTTTGACCCTGACCTTGGATTTGACTTGCATTTGAGAAACGTCAACCTTAATTCGCCAGAAGCTACCAAACGGGGACATACGTATGTAAGTGTTTCACAAACACATCTCTTTTCGTTATAGCCAAGATCTTTGCAAAAGATACCTTACATTTTTATTGCTTACAAAATTATAACAGTATAACCCAATCTAATATTAAGTATAAATATTCATTTAATTTATGATGTATTTCTCTGTTTAGAAAAATCCAGCCATTTACGATTACATTCTTGATATATCTTTATTTTGAATTATAAAAAAGACATTTGACGGTATTGTGCAGCGTTCATTACTAAGAAGCATATTCCAACCGGCCAAAGCTATGCTCGTAGCTTCCTTACACCATGGCGGATTTCCAATCGAAGCAATCTATTCTCTGTTTTCGAATAAAGTAGGTTCATTGGGGCCGCCAGTGAGATCCTTAAATTTCAAAACCGAGCGGTCATACATGAAGAGTATTCAAATTCATACCGCCGAAATATGGCCGAGGTATTGTCGATTCAGGGTAAAACAATAATTATTTTTCAATCTACTACCCATGCGTCTTCAAAACGCAAGAGCATGCTCTACGTATGTACAATTTCTAAAAACGAAGAAAATTATTTACAAACAAGTTGATGAAACAAGAATATCAGCAGTATACAGTTAAAGTATATCGTTGAGGGTCAGCAAGATTCCAGTTCCCCAAGAGCAAGTCTATTTCCCGAGGCGCTTGCGCCGAGGGAAATAGGCTTGCTCGAGGGGAACTGGAATCTTGCTGACTCCCGAAATGATATACTTTAACTGTTTTATTATACCGATACAAACAAGACATTTGAAAAAAAATTATATTCAATACTGTATTCAGTAACAATGTTTGAAAAAAAAAGAAAAAAAAACCAGAAGTCTCTGTCGAGACTGTAGCTCTACTGGTTTGTACTTATCAAAAACCATTGCACTATTTTATGTATCTTTGTGTAGTCTACTTGTGTGCAAACTTATTTTGAAATCAAACTAAAACTGTAGAAGGAGTAGCGTTTTAAAGGAATTTCACAGAAAATTCTATTTTTAGTAACCATGGCAACACCGTTCATCGAAATCAAAAACCGATGCACTATTCTATGTATCTTAGTGTAGTCTACTTGTGTGCCAAATTAAATTGAAATCAGACCAAAACAGTAGAAGGAGTAGCGTTTTAAAGGAATTTCTCAGAAAATTCTATTTTTAGTAACCATGGCAACACCGTTCATCGAAATCAAAAACCGATGCACTATTCTATGTATCTTAGTGTAGTCTACTTTTGTGCCAAGTTATATTGAAATCAGACCAAAACTGTAGAAGGAGTAGCGTTTTAAAGGAATTTCACAGAAAATTCTACTTTAGTCACCATGGCAAGACCGTTCATCGAAATCAAAAACCGATGCACTATTCTATGTATCTTAGTGTAGTCTACTTGTGTGCCAAGTTAAATTGAAATCAGTCCAAAACTGTAGAAGGAGTAGCGTTTTAAAGGAATTTCACAGAAAATTCTATTTTTAGTAACCATGGCAACACCGTTCACCGAAATCAAAAACCGATGCACTATTCTTTGTATCTTAGTGTAGTCTACTTGTGTGCCAAGTTATATTGAAATCAGACCAAAACTGTAGAAGGAGTAGCGTTTTTAAGGAATTTCACAGAAAATTCTATTTTTAGTCACCATGGCAAGACCGTTCATCGAAATTAAAAATCGATGCACTATTCTATGTACCTTAGTGTAGTCTACTTGTGTGCCAAGTAATACTGAAATCAGACTAAAATTGTAGGAGGAGTAGCGTTTTGAAAAATTGTTTACAGACAGACGGACGGACCCGGACACATTACTATCGCATAAGCTCTTCTGGTCTCTGACCAGTAGAGCTAAAAAACGACAAAAACAGAATACATTTTATCAATAAATCAGTTCATTGTCCGAGTTTTTACCTAGTAAAATCGAAAGTAACATTACGCAAAATTGAGCACGTCATTTCTGTTGTCCTTCGCTTCCAGTAAACTGGTTCTTTTTGATTGATATGGGACCAGTTGTCTCGCGATGCATTTCGATTCACTAATGAATATTCATGAGTTTAATCGGAACATTTTTAAGTTTGTCGCAAATTGAAAGAAAATGTCAAGCGTTCCGAATAGGTGTGTATCAGTTCATCAAAAAAACGTACTTTTTTGCAGGAAATCAGTCTGTTTTGCAGGGAATCGGTTTATTCACGGTGATTTTCAGGAAATCAGAAAAATATATCGATTTACTTTTATATAGTGAAAAATCAGTAGAGGTATAATAATCTCGTTTAAAGTCATCATTTCTCAAGTTCTATGGTCGATACATCTGATGTTTTTCAAACTAATTGTTATTAGTCCGTTATTTTCACACTGAATTGATGACGGATTTTCCCGTTATTTCTCGATCATGACAAGGAGCACACAGCGGATGTGACCGGTCGGTAGAAGATGCTTACTTCTATATGGCACCTGGTCCCACCCCTCTCATGTTTTTTAGGTCCGTGTCTGCTCTGTTCCTATTTTGAGTTATTTTATGGACTTTTGAGCTAGAATACTGTTCGTTGTCATCTGCCCTGTGTACAGTAAACCTTCATTCAAGAGAATCTTTTTATACTATCACAAACTGAATTCAAAATAAAATTGTGTTACGACCATCAAGTTGCATCCTCCATTTTCTATCATCGAACACGTGTCGCCATTCCATGCCGAAATTCGTGTCAATGAACCATGACTTCCGGGGTAACGAAAGCGACGGATACATCCCGGTGCTGATATCCTGGTGTTATTGAAAACTGGTATGGTATGCCCGTTTTCAAATCGTGATCAGCTTTAATAATCGTGTCAGAGAGACGGGGAAAAATGACTGTCCACGAAGTGTTACAGGGGGAGGATCATTCTCACACTTGCTGGGCAGGAGTAGGAACGCTGTTTATTCAGTACATTGCTTACTTCGAAGAAAAAGTGAAAAACTATCTGCGTCAGGTTTTGAGAATTTGGTTTAAGGCCATGAGACCATGTGCGATACTACCGTTAATGCTTGCCATATCTTACATTTCCTTTGATTACGTACATTTTATTGCAGTTACATGTATTTGTGTTTGTATATGCTGCACTCACCTTACAACTGTTGCAAGTTTCTGTGGTATCTTAGTCTCCTGCAAAAGCAGAAGTAGAGTTATTTTTTGTCGCTAGAGTGCGGTATAGAATACGTCCTTCTACACCGGTGACATTAATTACAATGAAAAGTGACTAAGTAAGCGCCTTTAGGTAGGGCCTCAGATATAGCGAGCGTCCAATCGAATATGTTGGAAAATATTCCTTTTGCAAATCGTGTTCAGTCTGATGTTAGGATGTTGTTCATTGGGAGACACCTAAACGTCTGGCAATCAAACTATGTGATAGGACCTCCTTTATCCATGCTAAAGCAGTTGCTCTCTCTCTCTCTCTCTCTCTCCATTTCTTGAACGTGGAATGTGTAATCAGGATTATTTTTGATAATTAAAGTGCAAAAACGTATCATCGGTTCAAGACTAGAGAAAATTTTCAATCATATTATTCCTTGGATCATAACGCGTATACTGGACTCAAACACAATATTCGTGAAAACGCACGAACAAAAAAAAATCATTTCCAGGAAAGTCATGGATGAATGATTTATTAGCCAGTATCAATACAGAAACCTTTATCAATATGTAGAAAAATTGAATAAATTATGTTTGAAATGAATATCAAAACTGGTCGGCTAAAAGAGGAGCTGTAAAAGGTGAAGATATCCATTATCGACCTCAGAAATTCTTAACAATAAAAAAATATGTGGAGAAGATATTCATTCCATTGGAATTCCAACATGTGGTTGGAAGACCTTTTCTCCAACTACACACTTCTAGATGTTGTCATTGAGAAACCAATTATTTTAAACATCAAAGTCCGAGTACTTAGGGTATTAATTGTTTTACCAAATAATGTGATCAAACACAAGATATGACATTTTATTGAATAACAAAAATATGCAATTAAAGTTATTAACATTTTAAAACTTCTGTGATGTCAAATTTTCTTAATGTTCTATTCATTTCCTTAGAATTCACATTTTATTAAAATCACTTGTTGAATATATTGTAGCTCATTACATCTGAAGTGGCTAATATATATACCAGTATTGAATATATGGGAGATTGTACAGCATGCACAAGTGCTATATTTAGACCCGGTAATGTATCTTTCTTTGTAAGGGTTGAAGAAATCCAGTATAGGTGGGGTAAATTCAATCCTTCTAAAGTGAATTATTATGAAAAAGTGAATATTATACTTCCTCTTGAAAAGTAGGAGGGTATATAGTGGTCGGGATGTCCGTCCGTCTGTTTCGCTTTGGAGTACCCATCTCTTACACTACTGAATGAACTTCAACGAGACTTTCACTGAATCTTTGTTACATACATGTAGTGCCATTCTGCACCTCCTATTTTACTTTTTATCAGACACATATTTTGGGTTTCCCAAAGCAAAACATTCTTTCTATAATATACTGACTGATACCCATCTCTTATCCGCAACTCCTCCTACATAAAGCATATGGAGATAACGAACATTAATCAAGCTCAAAATACTGAATAAACATTAATAAACTTTCACAGAAATTTTTATTACATAATGCACCTTCAAAAATACTTTTTGATCTGAAAATTATTTCGGGACTTTGCCATTTAAATGTTTTGTTGAGGGACATTTTGGTTGTGCACACAAATACTCTGAAGTTGACATCAAAAAGATATGCTTGAGTTTCTGATTGAAAATATTCATGTTGTTTTTGGAGACCAGGTCTTCAAACAATCTATTGAAATTCCTATTGGTACCAATTGCGCTACTCAGGTGACCTATTGCTATCCGTTTTCGTCCGTCGGTCGTAAACTTTAGAACGTTTTTAGCTTCTTGTATTGGAACCACTGAACCAATTGCAATCATATTTAGTATACAGCATTTATGGGTGAAAAGGAACAAAAATTATGAATTTTATGGTCCCTGTCCCCCTGGGGCCTGAAGGGTGGGGCTAAAACCACCATAATTAATGCTATTTAAAAATCTTCTTCTTCACTCCGGGACAGAAAGCAGTCAAACTGTTGGCATGTTTGTAATAGTGCGCCCTGTACCAAAATTGTGAAATTCATGGCCCCAGGGTCAGGGTTCTGATGTTAGGGTGGGGCTATAAAGATCGTATGGTGAAAGTGCATTATTTCTTTGAAAGTCTTCTCTGTTCCTGGCAATTAAACAACTAAGTACATAGTTATGATGACCAAGAATGTCTCCCTGCTTTTAAGTTCACCTGAGTAAACTCAGGTGACCTATTGCTATCCGTTTTCGTCCGTCGTCGTGCGTCGTTCGTCGTGTGTTAACATTTGAACATTTTAAGCTTCTTCTCTGCAACCACTGAACCAATTTCAACCAAATTTGGCACAAAGCATCTATGGGTAAAGGGGAACAAAAATTGTGAAATTCATGATCCCTGCCCCCCTGGGGCCTGAGGGGTGGGGCCAAAACCACTAAAATTAATGCAATCTTTAAAAATCTTCTTCTGTACTCCTGGAAAACAAGCAGTCAAACTGTTTGCATGATTGTAATCAGCAATGAGTCCTCTACCAAAATTGTGAAATTCATGGCCCTGGGATCAGGGGTTCTAGTGCTAGGGCGGGGCTAAATAAGTAGGTAGTGAAAATGCATTATTTCTTTGAAAATCTTCTTCTCTGCTCCTGGGTATTAAATAAACCAACTAAGTACATAGTTATGATGAGCAAGAGTGCCTCTACCAAAATTGTGAATTCTATGGCCCTAGGGTCAGGGGTTCTGGTGTTAGGGTGGGGCTCTATTGATTATATAGTGAAAATACATGAATTCTTTGAAAATCTTCTTCTCTGCTCCTGGGTATTAAATAAACAAACTAAGTACATAGTTATGATAAGCAAGAGTGCCTCTACCAAAATTTTGAATTTTATGGCCCCAGGGTCAGGGGTTCTTGTTTTAGGGTGGGGCTCTAATGATTATATAGTGAAATGCATGAATTCTTTGAACATCTTATCCTTTGCCCCTGGTTAATATGCTAATGATCTAATTACATATTTAAGGCCAGGATTTATTTTATTTTTAGTTTTACAAACCCTCCGCTCAAGGTTTTGAATTTTCAGAAGAAAAAAAAAACATTTTTTTTTTCTTTCCAATGTCAAATTTGAGTCGGGATCGAGATTTCAAATTTACGAACTAGCACCTCCGGTTTTACGATTAAACGGCGGGTAAATAAAGCTAGATCTGAGAAGATAGCTTGGTTTAGTGTAAAATTCATCGATAAGAGTGCCATTCAAAACGTTTCACCCGTTCAAAGGACAAATAAAATGCTGACGACTTTGTTGCACAATGACATGCTGGTGAGATAATTATGTATTCGTTTCAAAAGTAACTGTAAATTATTTTCCTCCCCAGGTCTTTAACTGCCCGTGGTAGCTATTGCATATTGCCAGGGACATTGTTTAGGTCTCTGTTATAGCTTACAGTCTAAGCATCATTCTTCAGAAAAGGGTTGCTTATACATCAGATGTAATGAATAAAACTATGGGAGAAGTGAAGTCAATTTGAGGAAGAAATAAACAATAACCTGAAGAAATTAAAAAAAATTCAACTATTAAAAGGCAAGAATATATACAAATATATACAGGCATGTAGTATCATTTGTATCAGCCAGAAAAATTATTTTACACTCAGTTGAAAAAATGTTGACCCTACTCCCCAATACTCCCTGTCTGTTTTATGATAGGAATTATAATTTTAGGCATCAAGTAAATTTTAGAACAATGTCTACACATTCACATAACACATATTAAAAAAAATGAAGATATATTGAAAGACTTTTTAAAGAATTGATTTTTAAAAATATATTTTGATCAACATCACAAATTTATATAACTGGCCCAAACTGGCAGATGATGAAATAAGCAATTAAATGCTCTACTTTCCTATTTGTAAGCATTATGTGTCCAGTCGTAAGGAGCCTATTAGGATAGCATAAAAAAAGAATGTACAAATGTTAATAATTGATTTATAAAAAAAAAAATTATTTCCATCTCCTTTGGGACTTTTTTATTCTCATGTTCATAACTAAACCTAAACATAAAAAAATGCTGGCCTTATAATGAAGAAAGGGGCCTCTTTCAAAATAGATAATTTCAGGGCTGCTGGGTCAGGGGTACCAGGGGGGTACTTTGACTAAAAATAAATTAATACTTTGAAATCTGCCCTTTGATAAGCAATGGTGCCTCTTTCAAAATTTGTGAATTTCATGGCTTTTGGATTATAACACGAACCAAATACAATCGCTGGAAAGTTGTTACATGATACTCAGGTGACCTATAAGGCCCGTGGGCCTCTTGTACTTAAATCGTGGTGAATTTCATGGCCCCAGAATCAGGGCTTTTTGTGTAAGGGGGGACTCTTCTAATTATATAGTGAAAATGTATGAATTCTTTGAAAATTTTCTCCTCTTTTCCTAGGTATTAAATAAACTAACTATTTATAATGAACAAGAGTGCCTCTTCCAGATTTGTGAATTTCATGGCCCCAGGGTCATGGGCTTTGGTGTAAGGGGAGGGGGGGGCTCTATTGATTATATTGTGAAAATGCATTGGTTCTTTGAAAATCTTCTCCTCTGCTCCTGGGTATTAAATAAACTTACTAGGTAAATAGTTATTATGAACAAGAGTGACTTTTCCAAAATTGTGAATTTAATGACCCTTGGTTAAGGGATTCTTGTTATAAGGGGGGCTCTATTAATTATGCAGTGAAAATACATTTATTCTATAAATAATCATTTCTTACCGTAGTGTTGAACAGATAAAAAAACGCATAGTTATTCTTACAAATTTTTAACACTTTGTGCTACAGGGTGAGGGGCTTCTGTTTCTCATGGGGGGGGGGTCTATTTATATCATAGTTGTTGTGAATTATAGACAATAATAGTTCTTTTCTATTTACCTTGATCATGTATATGTTAATGACTTTTACCGAACTATGATGTCATAGACGTTACTATAACGTTATGCTTAATACATGTTATGATTCAAATAGACCACTTTATCCTGCAACTACCCCTTGCATTGACCTAATAAAGGTAACCTAATAAACCAAAGCTTTGTCCGGTCAATGCCCTAATAAAGCCTCTTGCATGTATTCCGACGTTCCAAAAGCATTGTGACGTCACGTATACTGCAATGTTTACGCCGTGTCGTCATAGTTTCAATGGAGAGATGTGCCTAAATCTGTCGGAATTAGCTTGTTTTGGACGTTCCAATGTAAAATTTTGTTGCAGGATAAACAAAATACATGATAACTTTCTTGAAATATAAGCGATATTTGGGCTCGGGTCAAAAACGTAAGAGGGCTCGGCAAGCCTTGCCCTCTATCACGTTTTCTTACCCTCGCCCAAATATCGCTTATATTTCAAGACAGTAACCATATAATTTATATATACGATTCAGATGTGTTTTCCTATTTGTGTTACTTTCTGACATTGGTGCCGTGACCAAAGAGGAGAGATGACTTCTAAACTGAAAACAGTCCGAGCAGGACAGAGAAGTGCAGTTCTTCTGAAAAGACTGGATGAGGAAAATACAAATTCAGAGGAAATTGAGGCAATTTTGGAAACACTGACAGAGAAACAGGAAATTCTCAGAGATCTTGATGAAAAAAATTCTAGCAGAAACAGTAGAGGAGGAAATTGAGAAAGAAATACTGGAGACAGATAAGTACAATTTCAATCTAAATTCTAAAATGCGGAAATGTAAGAAACAGTTATTGGTACAAATATCGAGTTTAAATGCAAATGCCAGCAGTTTCTTACATCAAGATGAGAATTTGCAATTAGGAGGGAATAGTCAAACATCACATAATTTCAGAGAAAATTACAGAGCTCATCAGTCCTTTACAAGCTTTCATTCCAATTCAAACAGTGCTAACTTTCACAAACTACCAAAACTAAATTTGCCCATTTTTGAGGGAAATGAGTTGAAGTGGCAGTCATTCTGGGATTCATTTGATTCGGCTATTCATAGCAACAAAACGTTGACTGAAGTACAAAAGTTTAACTACTTAAAGTGTTTACTAGCAGAAGAGGCATCAAACACCATTTCAGGATTTGCACTCACACATGCAAACTATAACAGAGCGATTGAGCTTCTACACGCAAGGTTTGGACAAAAACGCAAGATAACTCAGTCCTACATGCAAGC
>NW_026934059.1:0-11301 GCF_032062105.1 Saccostrea cuccullata | reverse complement strand
CCTTAGAAAGTGTTATTGCCCTTGTCAACATTTTTTTAAAGATTGAATAATTGATTAAATAAAGAAAATATATATCTTTTATTTTTTTTACTTTGTCAACATTTTTTAAAGATTGAATAATTGATTAAATAAAGAAAATATATATCTTTTATTTTCTTTTACTTTACAATATTTATCATTACACCTTTTGAAAAGCATTCTTTTAAAAGAAATTGTTCTATTGGGTATAAATATAAATTAATAAGTTTTTGCAAAAACCTATGACATACGAGGAGGGAAATACCTTAATCACTTTTTATTCGCGAGAACTTTATTTTCACCTTATTCCGCGAAAAAGTTTTCCTTAAGATTTTACAGAAAATAACCACGGTTCGTGAAAATTTTGTCTTGCTAGTATCATGATTAATTATAGAGTCACGGATTATATCACAAAAATTAATATCGCGAAAAATAAATGATCTACAGTACATTCAATATGGCGACCAACAGGAAACAATTCGTCTCTATGAGAAACTACCATGATGGTAGAAAATAAAAAAAACATCGCATTTTATCAAATCTATTTACAAACGATCATTTATTTCAGATGTATCTTTAGCATCGTCTAGCTTAAACGTGTTAAATGGAGACTACAGTGGACGAGACATTCATTTGCACTTTAATTTTAATGTTTCAAACTTGGCCCTTGGGTCACAAAAAATACAAGTGAATGTAAGTTATGGTAAAATGGTTGTAAAAGTCATTTTTTGTAATATTACAAAAGTTAACCGTTATAGCCTCAATAAGATTTCAGACAAATATTCTTTCAAGTAACATCGTCTCACACTCCTAAAATCTTGTGTATACAGGATTCGTCATCACAACAATATATTTCTCCGCTCGAAGCGAGCTGCTTCATGAGTAAGCAGTCTTGTCTCTGAAAATAAAGAGAAAAAGTATGCTCATTATGTCAATTTACATGTAGAGTATTTTGCAGGAACATAGCATCGTTTTGGAAATGGGAGACCTGTAAGAGAAAACAAATTTCATCTGACCTGAAAATACCTGACTACAAAAAGCCAATAAACACCACCCTTTAAGATCAGAAAATCCTTATGTGTGGTTTATGGTGAATCTTCTGTTAGAATTAAATTTTCATACACTACTAGCTCTTCTTCATTATCCTTATTTGACTATATACCGTAAGTCTTGAAATTTTTGCGTCGATTTTATTTTGCGAATCTGGGTCAAAATGCTGTTGATTAATTTTTTCGTTTCAAAATTTTGCGAATGACCACGACTTTGTTTACATTTTCTTATTGTTGAATTATTTCTAAGAAAAATATTTTTGCGAATGCAATTAAATCGCAAATTTGTTAAAAAATTATCTACAGCAAAAATTTCCAGATTTACGGTACGCCAACGAAAAATTATGGAAGATAAACGGCCTTTTAAGAAATAGTTTTTCTTTGATTATATAATTATGGTTGAAAAAAGGAACAACCTCCTGACGATGCTACGCGCATGATTTGATGTTAAGCTAAAACAACTTCCACTAAGAACCAATTTCAGCGATACTTGCCTCTGCACAGTGAGTAGAAAATGGATATCCTGGGAATGATCGCACTAAACAGCTCTGTGTAGATATCTGGCAAACGTTAGACCAAACACAATTCAAATTCATGTCGCAGGAAGGACAGCGGATACCTAGTTTTGGAAAAAAAAAGGAGTGAATGTGTTTTTTGAATCCCTTATACAATTCATGTCCAAGTTATTCCGTTTTTAAGGTAGTAGATAAAACTTCGTGATAAAGCCATGAAAAAATGTAAATATTGCTACCCTTATAAGGTCTCATTGGGTATAAAGGTTGAATATAAAAGTCCTTAAATAAAATGTTGCCAGGTTATATTCAGAGTTTTTTTCGACAAAGTTTAATCTCGGGGACGTTATATCGTTTTAAAGGTGTTGGGGCAGCAATTAATAGATGTTTAACTTACTGAAAACTTGTGACATTCAAAACTCGAAAATGCTATTTGATACATACATCTTTAAACTTCCCATACTGCATCAAAAAGTGTGTGCGTTGGGGAAGATCTCTCTTTGGAAACCATCAAATTTGACCTCATGACCTCGGTGCTGGGTTTGACCCACTTAAAAACTTTAATCTTGACCATAACTTTTGAACCGTTCATACAAGGGCTTTCATATTTTACAGGTGTACAGTGTACCCCGGTATTCCTTGTGACCTTACATTGGATACCAACAATTTGACCTGGGAGTTGAACTTGCATTTGATAAATCTTGACTCTTGCCATAAGCTGCCATACGAGGCATCATTGTTTCACAGACATCTTGTACGATGGAATAATAAAAAAAAATATTACAGAAATTAGTGCCTGTGTGTTGCAGCTTGTGAAGCGCACATGAAGACGAAAATGAACACTCAATAACATGAAGCATAAAAACGTTAGCTTCTATATTAATCTAGACATAAATATGCCCCCGTAATCGAAGATTGGGGGTAGGCAGTTTTTGCACTGTTCGTCTGTCTTTCTGACTGTACGTCAAAACTTAACCTTGTCCATAACTTTTGAGTGAGTGGGACAGTGTTCGTTGGTGCATTCCTAATGGGAAAAAAAATTACTTTTGAATACTTGGTGCTAGGGATTTCATTTTTCTCATTCGTATTCACTCTAACAAGACCTTTTATGGGGTTTGAAAATTTTTGACCTTGACCATGGCGTTTGACCCTAGTTTTAAAAAAAGTCTCTTTTGCTATAACTTTTGAACAGTTAGTACATGTACTAGGACAATCATATTTCACAGAAATTCTCCTTGTGACAATACGTTTAATTCAGTAAAAAAGTTAACTTTTAATTTACCTGGATTTGGGCTTCTTTAAAAATCTTTATCTTGACCATAACCTTTGAACCGTTAGAACTAAAGCTTTTATATTGCATAGGTGTATTCCTTATGAAAATTTTTTCTTTGGATACCAACAATTTAGAACTTAGAGGTTGATCCACACAAATGTTAACCTTGAAATAACTTTTGAACATTTGGTACTAAGGAAGTTTTTCTTGAAATATCGGGAGATAACAAACAGTGTTCGAGCTCAAAAACATTATATTCTACATAACAGGAGCGGAGCAAACACGGATCACTAAAACATCAGAGGTGGGATCAGGTGCCATGGAGAAGTGAGAATCCCTTGCCGACTGGTCACATCCGCCCTGTACTCATGAACATGTTCGGGAAATAATGGGAGAAAATATTTTACGTGTATTTCTTCTGAGAAGACCATCTGGTACCTTGACCTTGGAGTTGCATTTTAGAAATTTCATCCTAGTTTTAAGCCGCCATATGGGGACATCAGTGTTTCACAAACACATCTTGTGTGATGTACAAAGTGACACAGTAACTCGTAAACATATTTGCACCTTTTTATTCTATGTTTTACCTTTGTGTTTCTGTCCGTAACAAATTTTTGGTCGCCGTTTTCTCATCTCATTTTCTTCGCTAAGGCATGTCATATGATGTTATACATTTTTGTTTAAACCCGATGCCAACTTCCGATTTATCCATGTATGTGTCCGTACCATACATAACAAACTTTCATTGCAGTTTTCTTAGCAACTACTCTTTCTGTCTGATATGAGCCTTTAGCTAGCCACCAAGACTGACTATAATTTTCCCTCAAAGCTAAATCTTGGATCTTTACCTGTAAGCGTTGTATTATGGACCGTTTGCTGGGTGGTAGTCAAGGCTTGTGTTGTTGTGGAGGTAGTTATTTTGATGGAGGTAGTAGTTGGCTTGATGGGAGGTAGTTGTTGACTTGACGGAGGTAGTTGTTGTTGGCTTGACGGTTGTTGTTTTATAAGTATGTGGTGGGTGGCTTTGAGCAGTTGTATTATGATTGAGATGCGATACTCGATGAACTCCCATTGAAGCTATGCATTTTAAAATTGACGATCATTGTAGCTGTTTTATATCAAGTGACTCAGAAATTATATGCTGGCGTTACGCGTTTAATTAAGAAACAAAGTCCGCGTTTTCGTGAATGTTGCAGGATAACCTCCTCGGTCTGGAAATGTTGTTTGAAAGATAAAAGCCGAGGCTTTTATATTTGAAAACAACATTTCCAGACCGAGGAGGTTATCCTGCGTCATTCACGACAACAAGGACTTTATTTTATTCTACCATGTTTACTGAAATCGCTTAAATACGGCTGATCTTTTCCTCTATAGGGAAACGAATTAAGTCACCATGTCTCGATTACGCTGTTCCATTTAACACCAGAGGGAAAATTTGTTTAATTACCTGTGTATGGAATGCAGAAGATTTGAACTTTCGTTGCAATAAAAATAGCTTTTAAACAAGTTTGGCTTTCCAGAAAGCCCAAAATGTCATCTCTTTGGGCTTCATTTATGTCACAGAATAAAAAGTTAATTGAATGTAACTTTTTTTCAGCACTGTCAAGTTTAAATAAATGGAGAAGTACCCTCTCTGGCGACACGTGTCTGTAATTCTAAATTTACGTGAAAATATGTTTTAATTTATTATTACAACTTTTTTTTGTTTAATGTATTTAGAAATTGTTATTGTACAACTAAGCAGTATTCGAAAAATTTGTAAGCATTTTTTATACAAGAAGTTGGACAAAAACCTTAGCGTTCCTTTTGACCTTACATATACGTATTTTACAGCTTCTTACTCTGACAGCAGACAAAAGTGCTAACTTTATAATTCAGACCCTTTCCTTTCCAAAGATTTTCCTTAATCTTCTCATTCCTTTAAGTGACATGCCCATCGAACACCCATGGGATATAAAGGGGAAAATGAACTAAACTTACATAAAAAAGTTTACTATTCAGAATTTTAACTTTTAACAGCACTGGCTAATTTGAAGGGGGGCAGGTTCGCCCTTTTTGTGTCCAAAATATACATAAGATTTCATAATTCACTTTTTGTGTGAGGCTGTAGGCCCCTACCCTGAACCCCCCCCCCCCCTTTCAAGATTCCTGTATCCGCCACTGTTAACGCTTTATAAAATATAAGCACATGCACAAGGCCCTGTCGAAATATAGCATAGGATAGAGAAAACTGCCATCAAAGTAATTAACTTGAAAGCACATACAATATCAAATCTACTTTTACACACTTTTATATAGCTTATCCAAAGAAATAACACCCACATGTTTTTAAATACAGTTAAGTAATACATTTAACATAAAATTAAGCATTTATAAATTATCTGAAAAAAAAGAGTCCTAATTTGCCAACTCTGAACTTAGGCTGTTTTAGGAATACAGTATTGTGCCATTATAGTGATCGTCAAAATTCACGTGCAATGCGTTTTATTCCTGTGTTATGTTTTAGAGAAAACTTTATCTGCATACTAAAAATAAACAATTCTGTATTATAATTTTGGCTCCATTTCAGTAATATAGGAGAAGTGATTTGATGACTTTTTTTGCCATTAATGCAATTTACAACTGCATAAAAAATTTGATTGCAAGTTCTTTAATTATAAACATGATAAATCCTTCAAAAGAATAGATTAGACTTGCAAAAAATGCTCATTAAGATTCTTTGCAGCTTTGATTGTGATCAATCTTCCAATATCTGTAGTATGTTACAGATATTTATGTTAATGCCTACAACTTGTGCTTTTAATGTATGATTTTTTTTTTACTCATAATACATTTGCTGAAACAGCCTTGTATTATTTAAGAAGAATGACGGCAATTTATAGAATCACTACAGTATCCTGTTGAAGACCAGTTTTTGCATTTACCTGCCCCTAGTAAACGACCTGATAAAAGTACCAAAAAATTAAAGTTTTCAGCTTCAATTCATATCACTAAACGCGATTACTTTTGTAAATGTTAAAATAAATTTGTTTTTTTTTTGTTTTTTGTTTTTTTTTTTTGTGAATTCTTGGATCCACGCCTCCGCTACAGAGCATATTTACACACGCGCTGACCTAGTTAGAAGATTCTATCTTGTTCTGATCATCATTTACGTGCTCACGAAGAAAAACTACGAGATATATATAAGAACATACAGTGTACTGTATATTTTGAGGACTCCGCCACCCAGGCGTTTGTGTGTGTCTAACTCTCTGATTTCTGTGCAGCTTGTTTTCTTTATCGATAGAAATAAAGTAGATCGCTCATTGTTTACATCTCTATATTTAGAAAATGGCATCAACTCGGTGCTCCTCGGGTGACCTCGCACTGAGAGCAGTGGATTCAGCCGAGGATTGCCGACTGTTAATGGCAGCTTACACTGGGGCTTCACATCCGGAAAATCAAACTTAATGTGTCATCTCTCGAGAGAAATGACAATATTGCATCGTACTTCTTTTCTAAATTTTTCTTCGCTTTCAAATAGGCCAAAACCGAAAGTAGATCACACACTTCTAAGCTAGTTCTTCTAAAAGAAAACCAGTTTACAGGCTACTGGTGTCACAACAGTATTAATTTCTGCTATATATTCTTACCAAAAATGCGCAAGTTTGAGTAGATGTAACTAATTCAAAACAAACTTCTGAGAAGTTTCCTTTTCAGATCTTGTAAAACCATTCTTTATAAAGATTTTAGTACCAAAAAATACATAGCCATCCAGCAAGGCACGCAGGTTTGTTTCGGTCGAAGTCAGCAGGCTCGAAAATCTAGTCCAGGGCCTAATCACTCCCCACTCTTGACAGTATATAGAAAAATCAGCACGCCCTAAATTTTAATAAATCTGGTCAATAGGAAGTTTACATGTTGTTTTTCATCTCATAAAAAAATTCAGCTCCAGTCTCGTATCAAAATGCCCGAATCGGAAGGGAAGATTCCGGGATTATTTTTCGTCAGCCATGATTTGACGTGAACCAAAGTGTAATACTGTTATGACACCTGCAATTAAACTTAAATTTTTTCCTTGCCGGTATATTGCTATTTTCCCGATCTATGATGATTATCTAATGTATTTACCAAGTTTCATAAAAATCCATCCCAAGATAGGAAAATTACGGGCAAAACTCTGTGACAGGGGGCTTCGCGGTGAACACGGATTTCTAAAAATATGGCAAAAGTTGAACTGTATGTAATGATCTTGCGCGTTAAACTTGTGCGGTTTTTTCGTTTTGATTTTTTAATGGATGCATACTGATTCACATGAGGATGAAAAACTGTTCGAAATAAGTTTGCATTTTATAATAGGGCGAAAGAAATAGTTTTTGTCATAAGGTTGGGGGGTGGGGTTAAAATGGGCATCGAAAAAATAAATATTATTGAAATATTAAAGTGTTTTCTGCTTAATTACGATTGATTTGCCTCAATAATTGTTTTTTCCAACCGGATTTCTCTATCTGTTACCAATGTGTTCCAAATAAACCGATATTTACACATATTCAGAATTTTTATTTTGCTCCGAGTGTGGTCTAAATTTTTTTAATTTATAGATTTTAAAATTAACCATGAGTAAATAATGTTAACGAGTGTGATGGCAAGGTATTTTTTAAGCTGTCCTCTAAATTTCATGCATTTCTCTCAACCCGATACATCCAAATCAGGCCGTGGTGTGGCCAACATAATTTATTTTAGAGGAAATCTGGACTAATTTTCTATGCTCCATTAAACATGAACGAACAGCAATGACGGCCGAAAAATGCCATTATTTCTCATTTTCCGTCTAAACTCACAAAATAAAACCTTAATTCTTAGACTACAATATTTCTAAGTACAAAATTCGGTTTTACTGCAGGTGTCACAACAGTATTAATTTCTGCTATATATTCTTACCAAAATTGCGCAAGTTTGAGTAGATGTAACTAATTCAAAACAAACTTCTGAGAAGTTTCCTTTTCAGATCTTGTAAAACCATTCTTTATAAAGATTTTAGTACCAAAAAATACATAGCCATCCAGCAAGGCACGCAAGTTTGTTTCGGTCGAAGTCGAGCAGGTGCTTGAAAATCTAGTCCAGGGCCTAATCACTCCCCACTCTTGACAGTATATAGAAAAATCAGCACGCCCTAAATTTTAATAAATCTGGTCAATACAGGAAGTTTACATGTTGTTTTTCATCTCATAAAAAAATTCAGCTCCAGTCTCGTATCAAAATGCCCGAATCGGAAGGGAAGATTCCGGGATTATTTTTCGTCAGCCATGATTTGACGTGAACCAAAGTGTAATACTGTTATGACACCTACTTGGAACTCCTTGTGTAGATTCTCACTTAGATATTGTAAAACATCGAGGATTCCCGAAAGATTAATGGAGGCTTACACTAGGACTTCACTTCCGGCATAAACTTAATGTGTCATCTCCCGAGGGAGATGACAAAAATTACAAATTTGTTCCGTATACGTATTGATTAGTTTTAATGAATATACAATAACAAAATCATGTTCCTGTTTTTACTGCTCTATTGGGTCTAAAATCATGTGTTTAAATGTGTATGGAGGTCCGTGGAATAGCCCCGCTTAGATATAAAAACCGACATTCATCAGCAACTTAATGCAATTTACAGTGTTTGTACTGCAAAAGACGACACATCGATGTGGTGTAAACAAGTATTTCATACTACAGCCAAATATGTATTTGAATTGTTCAGGTTTGATACGTGTTTCTAATCTGATAATTTTTTGATTACGTTCGTGATTTATTGGAAAATAATGTCCGCCGCTTTTCTTTGATCTTGTCAATAATCGTGGTAGAATTTCGGATTAATATCAAATGTGAAAAGATTCTTTCTGCATTGTGATTGTATGGACTTACTTTCCATCAGGGAGATGAGATATTCCTTGCAACGTCGGCCACTGTAGTCTACACGTTCTTTCATTCTTCTCACTGAATGTGATCATTACATAATGAAGATTTGAATGAAAGAAGTATTTTTCTATTACAGTTGTATTTTTTTTTAAATTTCACAGACTTATGTTGTTGAGAAATAATCAAGTATTTAATATTACTATTTGGGATCCACCACAATCCACCTTGAAAAGCTTCCAGTGCGTCAGAAATAACACCTATTGCATGAAAATAAATATTACTTCTTAGTTTTATGTTAAAGAAAAACATGAATATCAATATTTTGCAATTTAAAAGGAACTGAGTATAAATGTGTTATGTACACTAATATAAGCAATTAATAATATCCAATTTGGAAATAGAAATAAATATTTGTATCATATTTCGGATTTGAGTCAGTTGACTATACATGTATAATGGTCCTCATAACTAAACTCTGGTTAGACAATTTATTGAATTGCTTGGATTAAATTACTTGGAAAGTTATCTCTCTTATCAGAGGGATATTACACCTTAATACAAGGCTTTCATGATCTATCAAGACTAGAGATAATGTGAGTTAGCCATTTTCAGTAAGTCTAAAAAGTGATTAATAATATCAAAAGGTATCTATTTAAGAAACATCACAACCATTTGTAAATTATCCAATAATTTTCAAACAATGCACATTCTCTCGAATGTTCGATTCAACCTTCCTGTTAGAGGGATAAATAGTTAAAACTATTTTGACAAAAAAAAACCAGACTGAGTATGGTTGATTTTTTTTTTTAGCATCTTCATTAAAAAGAAATTTGTATCTGCGAACGAAATTTCAAAGTACAAAAAAGAAATTTTAAAAATATTTTGTACTACATGTAACAGTTTTGCACTACCTTATGTGATCTAAATTAAATCATAATTTATTCAATTTGAACGAAATACCACCAGAACAAGTATGTAGATTTTTTGTTTCATATAATAAATGGGAAAATTTAAGAAATGAATGTAAATATTTTCCAACTTTTCCATATAATTCAAGATGTCACATTTACCTTGAATACAGCATGGCTTCTTCGGAGAATTGATGTGTGCAACAATATACTCATAAAGTGTTTGTAAAGCTTTAAATTAAAAAAGAAAAATACTCATATGATTTGATACTCATATCTAATTTTTCTGCTTCTAAAAATTAATATTGGCTTATATATGTAAAGGGTCCTTTGTAAAATAATACAGACCATTTTGATGGTGGACTGTCTGCCACAATTTTATTAGTGTGGTCATATCTAAAATGGAAAGAGATACTTTATTTATCATGATTGGAAAAAAATGTTCAGTATATTTTTCAGTTGATTAAAACTTGTACATACGTGAACACTCCGCGTATGCATTTGCGCCGGATATGATGTTCAGGATATCTACGAGTATATAAAAATTAATATCAAATTGATTGAGAAAATCGTCCCTCGAACCATTTGAAAAAAAGATGCAGTTGAGAATGTTTTCAACATTCTTTTTCTGTTAAATCTTCACTTTAAACAATGATATTAAACAAACCTTGCACACTTTGTTCCTCAGACTTCTTTATTACTACTCCTGAAAAAGACAATGTATTAACCTACGATTACGTGGTACACATTGTGCAAACAAACACGGTCAACAGTCACCATACCTATACAACAGAGAATGAAAATAAGCTTCGGCGACATTTTGTCCAAAATCTTCGGAAGTGAAAGGGACAAGTAGGTAGATAAGGAAATCAGCACTCGTTTGACTTAATTATCAATACTTTCTACAACAAACTTGAAATTCACCTTTAGCAATGGTTTTCATTTTATGTAATACACTAGTTTACATTCATTTAAGATACTGAAGACTAAACGAATGTGTAAACGATGCACTGTTTTATGCCATCTTTTATTTTTTGTTGTTGATAAATTGGTGTCCCATCTATTTATAGTTATAAATACGGAGATAACGAACGATTGTCAAGCTTTATAGTCCACTTGTCGATATTGAAATGACATTGAAATAAAAGCAATCGGTAGCAGAGGAAACACGGACCCCAAAATTAAAGGATCAGAAATTGGATCAAGTGCCAGAGTGGAGTAAGAATCACGTGTCGGGTAGTCATCGTAGATTTGAGTTGGAGAGTTAGTTAACATAAAAACATCGGTCTTCTTTCTTCATTAACGTCTTTTTGGATATTTTGACAAGAGGCCCATGGGCCTTATAGGTCACCTGAGCATCATGCAACAACTTTACAACGATTGAATTTGGTTCATGTTTTAAACTAGACATCATTTCATTCACAATTTTGAAAGAGGTACCATTGCTAGTCGTTACTATACGCTTAGCCTGTTTAGTTTGGTTACTTAATACCCATAGACTGAGTATGGGAACAAAAAAAATCCATTTCGACTAATCAGTAATATTAAGCAATAAGTACAGTGCCACTACCACACATGAACCCCTGACCCTTGGTCCACACATTTCACAATTTTGGAAAAGGCACCCTTGCTTATCAAAAATATTTGATT
>NW_026934058.1:0-11158 GCF_032062105.1 Saccostrea cuccullata | reverse complement strand
TTAATGAAAAGTCTACTTAATCCCAGATTGAATAGCTTAAGAGTGTAATGAAAGTGGGGGTTTTACATTTATCTTCACAGTAGGGCGTACCCTAGTCTCTTCATAACAAAGTACCTAGAACTTGTATATAATTGTTTTAAGTACTCATTAAGAAGTAAATTTCCCTTAATTTATCTCGGTCGCTAAGGATTTTCACTTCATTTGAAGTCCTTGAACTTTAAAACCGGAAAACAAATTGATAGCTTTTTACACAGTTATAAATCTTTGTTTAAATACCATATGTAGGAATTAAACATTGAACTGGCCTTCTTCAATATAATTTTCAACAAGGAAATATAAGAATACTTACAGATACAAGTGTTTCTTTCGAATAACTGCATTGAAGTTTATTGTGTGAAACACATAGATATATATGTAGGACAGTAAATAAAATCTCATCGATAAATATACCTTTCTTGTCACAATTTCACAAAAATATTCTTATTACCTAAACAGAGACACAACTTATTACAATCGAAACTGTTCATTAATATATATTTCATAAATGCAATAACTGCAATAACTCAAGAGAAAATATAAGAAAAATGTATTGATATCATAATAATTAGATTTCCATTATCTACTGAACTTTATTATGTTTTACTCATTTCTCCAAAATGCAGGTAAAAACTTCTAAATGACAAGCAGATTGAATTTTTCAGTGCTTTTTATATTAAACTTGGGTTCTAGATTCTGTGTAATGATTTATAAAGACTTTGAATTCCTGAAATTTAACTTGTAATTGATTAGTACAGGAGAAAATGCCTTCATTGCCAAAAAAGACTTCCACGTACTTCTCACAATCTTCTTTGTGACAAGCATATGACCCAGAGCCAGGAAATTGTAGAATAAGTCTTTCCAAAAAGAAAATAAATAAATAAATTAATAAAAAAAATCGTAAGACTCGATGTCTCTCACGACAGTGCTTGTTTGCAAACGATTTTAAAATGTATATCACGTCCTTCTTTAATGAGTAAATATTTTGTATGCCCCCTAAAACAAAAAAAGTCCCTTTCCAAAAGAACGTCTAAGTCTAAAAACCTAAGTTTATTAAATTTTTAAAAAATATTGTTTTTGTTTATATTGCTTTGAATGTTTGTCGAGAGATACCGGTAGTTAAAACAATTTTAGAAATAAATTTGTCCTGACATAAGACTGTGTAAAAAAATTGTAAAAACTTTTATGCTTTATATTAGACTTTATTAACAATATTGTTTTTAAATTTGTTTTCAATCTACCAATTTTTCAACAAAGCTATATCGACTGTTTATCAAATTCTCTGGGTTCTTTCTTTCCAAATCTTTCTTTACTTCCGGTGTAACACTACTGAATGGATCGCTTCCTAATTTTCCTTCGTCATCTAAACTTAAATCATTATGGGACAATGAATGAGCCAAACTGTACGGCCGACTGCCCTCCTTAAACCCGGGATCTTTTGTTGTCACTGAAATGTCTGAATTTGATTTAATTGACTTCTTTTCTTTTTCGTTTGGAATCCTTTCATCTTCCAACTCATTTTCTGATTTAGCATGGCATAAACTGTAGGAATGTTGTTGTAATTTTTGTTTAACTGTTTTACAACTGGAAGGTAAAGTCAAAGATTTGCTGCTTTCGTCATGAAATGACGACTGTTTTTGAAATCGACTTTTTTCAGATAGAAGGACATAATCCAGATCTTTTCCTATTCCGAATTTCAGATGAGACAACTCAGGAATGCTTGATTTTACTCTTAGCTTAACATGGTCATATTCATTTTCAAATGAACATTTTCCGTACAAATTTGTAGTTCTAGAAACATTTCTAAGTTCTTTGGAAGCCATGTGTTCTTTCTTCTTCTTGTTTATTGTATCTAAGCATGTTGCTGAGCATGCTCCAGAAATTTGAGAACACCGTATTTCCATATAAGTATCGTCATCTTGGCATCTGCTAAATGTGGTGACAGTGGATGGAGGGTGATGATCCTCTTGAAGAAGATGTATATTTCTTTCTGTAAAATATAGATATACATGCAACATTACAATAAAGCCTTATTTATTTTGAAATACAAAAAGGTCCTAGTTTAAAGAAACCGTGTTTAGATGGTTATTTATATCCAATTACTTCATCCAATACAACCCAATTAATTATAATAATTTATACAGAGAACCACCAAAATCGGAGAACAAAAATCACTGAGAATAACAGAAAACACTTAAAGGTATCTGTATAATATTGTTGTTGAGAGAAAAAAGGACGTTTAAAGGTAATCAAAAAATCTAAATCAGAAATCGAACTGGAATTTTGCTAGAAAAGTAGAAGTTTTATCAACAGTCCCCACTTTTATTTCATCGACGAATGAACTATAAAAGAGATGAAAAGGATTCCAATATTATTGATTAAATGTTTTCAAATAAATACATTGGACTCACTACTTAATCATAAGTATTTGTGATTACGTAATCCCATAATCATAATACAGTAGATTATAGTCTATACAACGTAAACATAGTCAGAATAGATTTCCAAAATATCATTTTGTACAAGTAATATGTTCTTTACACATGCTATCCTAATGAATGAAATAAACATACCTTCATCTGTGCGAGAAAATAAAATCCTTTGAATTCTTTTCGGAAATTTCAATTTAAGCTTCTTTCTAAAGAAAGAAAATTAATGTTTCCCCTGTATATCATGAAAATATGAAAATAAAAATTATGGTAATAAGACAAGTAATGAACCTTGATGGACATGGTTTACCTAGATATATGGCAAACCCCATTACTGTTTAAGGTAGGATTCTTCTCTAGTTTCTGACCAGATGGATTGTTCAAAGTACATTTACTTATATTTCTTATATATTTAGGTGTGAGAGATCTAAGGGTACTTACCACAAACAAAAAATGGATGCGCGGGTTGATATATATTTTTTGACTGATTTTGATTTGAAATGACATAAATAATAAATCCCTGAAATATAAAGAAATCGTAGGTTTTCCTTGGTGCTTATATATGAGATTTTGTTTTGCCTTCTATATAATCCCATACAAAATTTTGCAAAATGTTTTAACCTTATGACAAAATCTTATATAATTATCCCACTCTACTTGGTAAACATTATTCAGGTTGTCAATTTAAATGTAAATCTATGAAAATTAATGCTGATTTCTGAAAAAGTTTGTTTGTGTTATTTATCTTTAAAAGACTATATTTTTCTTTCCTCATCACAATTGTACAACTTTAAACAGAAATGGTAAACTGCATTTGAAAACTATCAGGGACTACAAAATTATTATAGAACAATATTTTAGTTTAATTTTTTCACAATCATTTTCAAAGACTTGAAGAAATTTTTATATATGTTTAATTTATAATAATCAAACAAAGGTTCAAAAATAAATCAATTAAATATGATTTTTCAAACAAATTAGAACTATATAAGCTTTTATAAGCTTCCGATCTGAGTACAGATTTTAGCCAAAAATCTGTAAAAAATATTTTTTTTCTCTTAGAAAACGATCAAAACTTTTTGTTTTTAAAGTCTTTTGTATCTTTATGTAACAACTTTACCATGTGTAAAAATGAGAAAAATTCAAATATAGGAATCATATAAAAATAACTAATATATATCCTAAAAATTAAAGGTTATAAGTTTAAAAAAAAGTTCCTAGCCAATATCTATTCTAGTTTTATTTTTTCCTTGTGTTTAATATAATGTTATATTTATTTCTTTACGGTTTTACTATATACGGTATTCTCCGTGAAACAAAAACAAAAACTTTTAAATTGCATGGTGAGCTATTTAGCGCTCACTATAAATACTTTTACTGGGCAATGTTCAATTAAAGGACTTTTACGAGTAGCATTTTTGTTATAAAACTTTTAGCTACAATGTAGGTAACTCTTAAACGATATTAACATTTAGCCAAAAATTGAATTAAACCAATTAGGATTTTATTTCAAATCGTAAATCAGTTTTCCTTAAAGAAAATGACATACACCCTACCTTCAACTCCCGGTCTTCACATGTTATTGTCCTAACAACATAAGGGGCACTACCTATGATCACTAGAAAGGTGTTCTTATCTAGTCTCAATTCCATACCTCCATCATACATGGTGCAGGTTTAAATGTCAAGAAAACCGTTAACCGCAGATTGTTTTGTGTCTTTGGCTTTCCTGCATGTCCTCCCAGCCCTTGTATTGTTTATCTTGTAAAATTTATGAGTTTGATTTGTATGTTTTGAATAAAAATGCGATTTGTAACGAAAGCAACAATCCTACAGTATATTCTTTTTCTTTGTTTTTCAATAAATTAGTCAAGAAAATATATTTATTTGCGGAGGAGTGAAACAGCGAGAACCACACAGGCCACCAGAAGGGAGAGTAGTAAGGAGTTCATTTTGGCACATGTACCTTTGCGAAAGGAAAATGATTCCTATATCAAAACTCCATAAAAAAACTTTGAAAGGAAATATAGACCCTTCAGAATAAATCCTTGCTTTCTGTCATATCCGATTGAAATTTTTACATGTTTTTGTATATGTTACAAATTTTTGCTTGGTGGAGACTTAGCTACTAGTACATGTAAATGATTCATATAAATTAAATAATGTTTTTGACTAGTGCTGTCATTTAGATTTCAATATTTTAAAAGATGTGATGGTTTGTTAGAATAGGTTTGTACTTATTAATGACAATACACTGGATTTATCGAAATTGATGATTAAAAAACGAAAGAAAATAAAGGGTCAAAAACATTTGATTTTTTTTACTATATCACTGAATTTTATTATTTTTTCCCGAGGACATTCAGTACTGTTACGGTCAATATACTTAATCCTGTGATTTACAATTATAATATATGTTCATATAATCAATTATATGCTTAAAAAAATTGAAAGGAATGATAAACGAACAGTTTGTAGTCTTACCTTTCCTATTGTTTCATGTTTGCAATGCGCGTGATTTCATGAAAAATTTTATATATTATATTGTAGTACATTCTAATACATGTCTATGTTATAAGTTTCAAAGCATTTCATCATAAAACAAAAAAGATATTAAGATTTCTGTTTCAGCCAATCAGAGCAAAGCGCACGTGCATGCAAGTGAGTACATGCAAATTTGGCCATGTCGTCTTATCCACACAACTTATATATCTTCATATAATGAGTTTCAAAACATTTCATCAAAAATTAAAAGTTCTATTCATCAGGACAATGTATATCGTCAGATTTTGTGAATCTGCGCAAGTTGTTTGTCTACTTTAAATAGAAGTAAGGGTATTTCCAGTCTGTTTACAATTAGCTGTGGTCAGTTATTAATGAAAATGCAATAAACATGTCCAAGATGACATCAAATATGTCAATTCCACGTCTATGCAAAGGCAATGATCTTTTTCTTAGGAGAGTGAGAATAGTGTTAATTCTGGAAACAATGACGCGGGGATTTCCCCTTCTTTGATTTTTAATTGCTTGATCATGTAATTTCATATTTATATCTCCACCCACTTCTCCGTCCTACAAATTTTACATGTAACATTTCAATGGTTAATCCTTTCAACTCAAATACGATGATATCAAATAATTAACAAGTTGAGAAAGTATGATGTAAAATATATTTCAGTGGAAGCCAAATATCGCAATGCTGCCCCACCCATGAAAACTACTGTAACTTGTAATCTTTAATTTCTTTACGTAAAGTTGGGTCTTTTCCTTGCAATTTGTATTATTTTTCCGCCGCAAAGATTTGCTCAATTAACTCATATTTGTTTCTCAAATCCTTGCAAAAACATCCATTTATCCTCGCCTCAAGAGGTTGGCACTTAAAGGTAAAACAACCAAAATTTTAAATGTTCACATATTTTATGGCATTTTTATTTGTTTTTACTGTGTTATCTTTACACATGAAGACTTTTCTATTTAAAAAAGAAAAACAGACAAACAAATTATTTAATTGTTATAGGTCTGTTTCAAAAATACTTAAATAAGTGTTGCCTATAATCATATAGTTCTTAACTATTTATCATTTTTTAATTTTTTTTTTTCGGATTGAGTATATGTATGTATATGTGGTTAATTTATTTGCAGGTATTTGGCAAGACATAAAAAAACAAAAACAATTAATAATGTTTGAATTCCTTCTTAATACTATAAATAGGATTCTTCTTTTTTCATACCACTTGTTAGTAAATCTTCATATATTTGCTTAGTCCATATATAGTTAGGTGAAAGAGATTTAAAAGACCGAATTTTTCTTATTTCCTGAACAATTACACAACTTTAAATAGAAATGGTAAATTGTGTTCGAAAACAGCAGGGATGCTCACTTTTCCATGGCGGAAAATATATTCTGATGTTCTGCCTCTCGTGTTTGCTCATAGAACAATTTTGAATTTAGTTGTAATATTTACACAATTAAAGACTATAAGAATTTTTTCAAACGGTAGCGAAATTATTAATAATGAACTTCAGTTTCAAAATATATCAAATAAATATGAATTTCCAAACAAACTATAATTATGTTAGCTTTTAATAGCTTCCAATCTCAGTACAGATATGAGCCAAAAATTCATAGAAAGTGTTTTTAACTTCTTACTGAACAGCCAAAACTTTTTGTTTTTGTATCATTTTGTATCTCTATATGACTTCTTTACCATATGTGAAAATAAAAAAAAAGAAATATAGGGCGCATATTGAAGCATAACTGCTTTTTAAAAAAAATTAAAAATAGAGGAAATGTGTGTTAGCCAAAATCCATTTTTGTTAAACTAATTGTGTCTATTTGGTATTATCATCTTGTAGACCCTATATGGTACTATCTTTTTATGCAAATAGAAAAAAATTCTTAATGACCAGTGAAAAGGTAATGACCTTTACCTGACCTTGCCTCTAATATAAAATGGTCAAATTGAATATCACTTATACATTCACTTAGTGATATTGTCTTCTTGATTCTGTGAAAATTTCAATAATTTTAAAATTCCAAATAATATGAGAAGAATCCTACCTTAAAACAAATTATCATAAAATTACAGAGTAATCCCTTATTTTGATACTTTTAATTACATATTCAGATGGCATTAAAACCATATCAGATACAAAATCTGTCAGCTTACCGAGATCGGAAGTACAGAACACATCCAATCAGAATGAGTGTTACCAGCGAACCAATCAGGGAAGAGCTTACAGCTATCCACGTGTCATCGTGATGGCTGACATTTTTATTTTGATCATGTTGTTTTGCTGGAAACGGACGGGACGTTATCTTGGTTTGAATATCTCCCGTTATACGTGTCCTTTCAGCAATTTTGGTTGTTTGAGATGAAATGACGGTTGATATAAAAGGAAAACTTGCGCTGTTTTCTGATTAAATAGGTAAAAAAAAATTGTAATAGTAGCAAATCTAAATGGTAACTGATATCATTTTGAACCCATAATTATTAAAACATACGTTATTTTAATTTGTCCCTTTCTTCTTTTCTATCAGTGATCTACTACTATACTAGTACCAAATTTGATCTAAATTCTGAATAAAGGATTTACCTGTAACGCATCCAGTAACATTATTACAGACTGAGTCAGGACACTCACAGACGGACAGACACAACCGTCCATAATATCTCGGCGGACATCTCTGTCTACAGTTCAAACCAAAAGATCCAACTGGACATTCTAGCGTGTAAGGAAACTTGAGTGAACTAATTGTTTCCATAGAAAACGTAAAAAAAACTTTGAACAAGACTTGGTTACTTTTGATACAAATGACCTCAGGTGCTTGAAGTTTTAACCTTTTCATATGTCAAAAAATCCCTATAATTAAATAATTACGTTATCAAATTAGTATGAAAAATTTTTCATTTATGAAAAGAATGGTTTAAAACCTCAAGCGCCTGTGCAAATGACCATTTCTTTTCAAATATGAATTTATGGTCGAAAACATTTCTGAAGTAATACATACCAGTGCAGGCATTACTCTTTGGTTCTAGATATTGGTTAAAGCAGCAGGAATAGTTGTACCTACACAAAATAAGAAAGACAATTTAAAAAGACAACAAATCTGTCTGCACAGATAACAATTCTAGTTATTCCTTTGATGTCATGAAATAGAATGTAAAATTTATTTATTTTTGGATATCTGTAAGAGTCAAATTACCTATTAGATGCATTTGTTGTCATCTTCATAGAAGAGCACCATGTAAATAAGCAGCTTTCTATATTTTAGCATTGATATATGGTTGTTTAAACATCCAGGACGGAACACAATACTTCTAACTTAGCAAGGTTTGTAGGAGGAAATATTACACATGTTTGAAAAAAAAATGAATGTACTGTTAATTCCTCTGTAAAATGTCATTTTTTTCGTTTCTAGAATGCTAATTTGTGTTGTTTTGTTTTTATCTCCATATTGAAAAGCTTAAAAAAATAATTTTCCAAATTTTAAATAAAAATGAAGTTACATCAGTTTGAAAATTCGATCTTTTATTTCATTGTACATTTAAGATATGCATGTATTATCTTTTGAGAGTATAAATAATATCAATTAGTTGTACTTCAATTAATACTTAAAATGAACCTAGAGTGCATTGATGATGTTATTTAAAAATTCTTTTTAATTGTATCTTTATGATACGTATCTGATCATGGCGGAGATTTTTATTCATGCACATTCCTTATCATTCCTTATCTGTTTTTGTATATTTCCCTGATGCTGGAGTAATTTAAAAACTTCTACCTGAGAAGAAGAAGCTATGAACCTGAAACATTGAATAAAAGTTATCATTATATGTCGACTCAATATATCCCAGTGAACTTGAAAATAAAGACACCACAGAGTTTTTTTTTAATATATCTGTTTCATTTCTGGAGGTTTATCATTCCTTATCTGTTTTTGTATATTTCCCTGATGCTGGAGTAATTTAAAAACTTCTACCTGAGAAGAAGAAGCTATGAACCTGAAACATTGAATAAAAGTTATCATTATATGTCGACTCAATATATCCCAGTGAACTTGAAAATAAAGACACCACAGAGTTTTTTTTTTATATATCTGTTTCATTTCTGGAGGTTTAACTGACTAAAGACAATAAGGACCAAGTAACAATTTAACTGTATAATAAACGATTTTACTTCAACATTGTCATCATGAACTCGTTTATGTAGTAATATCCAGCTTTCTCTTGCATCTGGTGTTTACATATTCAACTGTGTTCAAGAGCATGCTCTGAGTACGTTCAGTAAAACAGACTACTGACAGATAAGTTGAGATTACAGGGATTCAAAAAGGTCAGTACTTCGTCATTGGTTATTATAATGACTAATATATACAAGGAAAATACTGGGAAAATTTCGGCCCCGTTTTAAACCCCCCCCCCCCCACTCTTCATGGTTTGGCAAATTAAGAACGGGGCGAATTTAAAGAACACAGTATAATTTCTTTAAAAGCAAATTTTCTTTTTTGCAAATGCAAAAGGACGAAAATAATATGTAGCGAAAATAACTATGTATACAGTTTTTTTCTAACAAAAAGAACCTATCATTGGGTCGTATTGTGGCTGACGTGTTTCATACCAAATGTAAGATGTTTGTTTTTATACTGAATTGGAATACAAAATTTTCTATGTACCTGATGAACACATAGGGCTTACGGCGGGTGTGACCAGTCTATAGTGAAAGTTCATTCATTCTTGACACCTGATTTCCCCTTCTGGAATTTCCAGGGCCCATGTTTTATGCCCATAGAGTTGTTTTGATTACAGATTTATAGACATCGATCACTGTTCGGTATCTTTGCACCTTTACATCTAGTAAATTATTGACTTGAATTTAAAACTCAAAGTAAACGATTACTTATGAAAGGAATGTGGAGAACATGTCAATTTAAAAAAAAATTCTGATTGAAATTAGGAATTCTAATAAATTATTTTTGATATCATTTATATCTAGAATCCATCCATGTGAATTGCGTCCAACATATAATTTAACTACGTGATTGAACTAAACTGGATTAAAGGGATCGACAAGTACATGTATATGATTTTATGATTTTATGACAACTGATCCCACCTTCGATGCTTTTGAGGTCTGTGTTTACTCTGCTCCTATTTTGCATTGTTTTATGGACTTTTGATCTTAGATACTGTTCGTAAGCTCCATATGTTCCATTTTCACCTCTGCACATTTTAAGACATATGGTATCTAATTCTGTTAAAAATCAAATGTCTAAGAATATTACGTAGACAATCAAAATAAAAAAAACATCTTTTAAAAGACATTTGGCAAAATTGCAATTGTTTGGTCTAAACCATCACCATCACCATCACATCACACGAAAATCCTGTACATATTTGTTACCCATACATAAAATATTTATTAAAACACAAAGAACGAACATATACATATGCATGTATGATGTGTTTCTTATCATGTGATTGATCATTTGAAAGCCAACGAAATGGTAATTACTGAGTCTGAGCCATGCAAAAGTATTTGCATTTGAAAGTGTGCGTATTTTTGTGTTCTTTTGTATGTATGAAAATTTCAAAAATAAAGCGTTGTATAAAAACCAAGACATTCTTTTATCTTTTTATTCGTTTTTTCAATAATAAATACAAACATCACGCACCATTATGAACAAGATAAAAAATGTTTCAGAAAATTATTAGAGTTTGAGAAAGAGTTAGATGAGAGGGTAGAGGGAAGGCGTGGGAAGCAATGTGGTTTTCTTTATCTTTTAATTCCCTGTTTTCTCGGAGAGGAGAAAGGATGCAAAATTCATTTGCACCATGAATTCATTGCATGTACATTACTTATATAAATACATCATTGTATTTTTGTACCACTTTATTTCTGTGATTGTATAATTGCATATGTTGTCATTAGTAATTGCATGTTTGTATTTCTATATAGTAGATTTAATGTTTGATGTATGTGTTTATACAAACATGATTGTACACTTATACCTTTATATGTACATGTAGTACTAAAGTTCATCATTCGGCCAAGTTGTTGAATGTACGTCACTATATGGTCTGTTTTTCAAATGTTTCAGGACCTCTGGTTTTGATAATTCCTTTTCTTCTCGTTTAGCATCACTAGAAAATATTTTGCCCAGCTCCAATCTTTCTTTAGAATTCACATCAT
>NW_026934057.1:0-11224 GCF_032062105.1 Saccostrea cuccullata | reverse complement strand
ATTTTAAGAGGTATTTCAAATCGGTGTAAGGAATTTTAAATAAAGTAATTTCATGTTGAAGTGCTGTTTTTGCTGCATTGTCAGCCTTAGTGTTTCCAGGGATGCCGATGTGGCTCGGAATCCAACAAAAATTCACTGTTTTACCCTGTTGAGCGAAATAATTAAACTGTATTAATATATCTAAAATATAAGGGTGATCAAGATTCTTGTTTTTAATGGATTGTAAGCGGGAAAAGAGAGTCAAAAATAGTAAATTGTTGTCACTGGAAGATTTTATATATTCAAATGCAAGTTGTATGGCTTTTGCTTCCGCAGTAAATATTGTTGCTTCATTTGGAAGACGTGTTGAGAAAATACTATTATCAATTACTGCAGCTGATGCAACTGTATCCTTGTCTTTCGAACCATCTGTATAGATCTCGACTGTAGGACCATTAGAATGTTTTATTTCGGCCAATTTTTGTTTAAAAATAAGAGGATTTGTTTCTGATTTCTTAAATTCAGTTAAAGATATATCAACACTTGGTTTTATTAATTTCCAGGGCGGTATTTCAGAAAAATTTGAGGGTTTTATAATATCCAAAGTAAGGTCAGAGTCTCTAATATGCTTTTTACATCGTAGACCAAGTGGTTTTATACACGTTTTTCTTTTATGATACAAGTCCTCGTTCTGCGGATAAAAAACACAGTTATAAGCAGGATTATTAACATTTGCTTTTAATTTCAGAATATATTGTAGGGAAAGTTTAATTCTATGTAAGTCGAGGGGTGGTTCATTTGCCTCGACATATAAACTGTTTTTAGGAGAAGTTCGAAAAGCTCCCAAGCACAGTCTAAGGCCTTGATGGTGAATTGCTCAGAGCTTTTACGTAAGAAGTTCTTGCCGAGCCATACACAATACAACCATAGTCTAACTTGGATCTTACTAAAGAACGATATAGTTTTAAAAGAGTATTTTTATCTGCCCCCCATTTTGTTTTTGCAATTACTTTAATAACATCTAAAGCCTTCGTGCATTTTTCTTTAAGCATTTTTATATGTGATACAAAGAATTTACTATCAAAAATGATACCTAAAAACTTTATTTCTTTTACAATCTGAATTGGATTTCCATCGAGCAGCAGACGTGGTTCGTCATGCGCTTTCCGTTTGGAACAAAAATGAACACAAGCGGTTTTGCTTTTTGAAAATTTGAATCCATTTACATCAGCCCAATTTTGAATTTTATTTAGACAACTCTGCAATTTTCGTTCAATATAGTTCATATTTTTGGATTTAAAACAAAGAACAAAATCATCAACATATAAACTTCCATGCATATCATTTTCAAGAACTTCTGCTAAGTTGTTGATTTTTATACTGAATAGAGTTACTGATAGAATACTACCTTGTGGTACACCCATTTCCTGTTCAAAACTTTCTGAATATGTAGACCCTGCGTCTTTAAAATGTCTATCATTCAAGAAATTCTTGATAAAATTAGGTAAATGTCCTTTAAGCCCCATAGTGTAAAGGTCTTCTAAAATGCCATGTCTCCATGTAGTAGCATATGTTTTTTCTAAATCAAAAAAAAAGATATAACATGCTTTTTTTTAATAAAAGCATCTCGAATATAGGTTTCCAGTCTATAGAGAACTTGATGCATGCTAAAAGTAACAATGTATTGTAGGTATTGGATAATAAAGGCAAAAGTGAAGGAAGGATGTCAGTCACTGGATACTAGGAGGGGAAGAAGTGGACAGAAATTTCCAGTGAGATGTATTTACAGGCCAAAACGTACGTCAAACCACTGCTGTGAGATATGGTGACCAACAGCCTGACTGCAGAGAAGTCCCCCTTCCCATGTTGCCTAAACAAGACAATTGCATATAAAGACTACCTAAAAACATTTCAAGACAGAGGTCTGATTTCCAAACGAAGCTTCTACAGAATATGGAGAGAACATTTCAACAATGTTAAAGTCAAAAAGGTAAGACCAAGTTTATCAATGTACATTGTGATTGTAAGGCTAAAATTTGATTCCTAGACAATATATCTCCAAAAAATTGGTGTAGGGAGGGTTTCCAATCATTTTATTGGCAATAAAGTAGATGATTTTTTTTACACTCACCTTTTCTTTAAATCAATGATCAGTTTTAGATAATATATATATTTTCCATACTTTTCATGTGTGATCAATAGCTTTGCATTATTGCTATATCATTGTGTAAACATAGGGTATTGCTTCAAAGAAGTAACCATGTCTCTTAAAAATTGAAACAAAAGTGATAGTTGAGTACTTAACTATGAGAAATGATTAGAAAATTTTTTTTAGTTGGGCCCCCCAAATGGCCAATTTTTTTTTATCAAACATACAATAAAATTTGGGGTGTGGCTATCTTAAAATCAATTTGTGCGGGCCTCAGAACATTTCAATTTATGTGGCCTTAATGAAATTTGAAGAGTTTTGTACAAGCTCCAAGTTTTAAAGTCTTTATATAATAATCACATACATAACAAAAAATAATTAGGAATGTCTTTAAAAAAATTATATAAATATATTGTGAATTTCACATCAAATTAAAAATTTTTGGGAAAAATATTTTTTTTAATTTTCATTACGCAAATTTTTTAGTTGTAATATTTTTTAAGATATGAATAGTATTTTTTTTGCATATTTACTTTTTTTGATAATAAAGTGAATTTACAGCCACATTCATCTCAGTCTAATTAAAATTAGAAGTTGCCTCACATACTGATACATTACATTTAACAACATCCCATAGAGGGTAACATCAGAGTTCAAAATCAGAACAACTCAACTTATTCACTCAATCAAATCTACAGTGATTTTCAGGCAACAATCAAAACACTTACATTTAACAACATCCCATGAGGGAAACATCAGAGTTCAAAATCAGAACATCTAACTTATTCACTCAATCAAATCTACAGTGTTTTTGCAGGCAACAATTTGATTGGTTTATAAATTTGACCTCTGATCTGACCCTCTATGGGATTTTTTGGTTATTAGTGCATTATATGCGAGTGAATCTAACATCTGATTTAATTAATTCCATTCCAGTTAAACAATTTTACAAGGTTGCATCCATGGAATTGAAAATTTTTTTCTTTTAGTTTCAGAAGTTTTCCAAGTGAAATGAGTGCACAACTTTTAGGGAGGCACTTTCTCAGAAGCTCACCAAGGAAGAAAGACTGAGGCTAAAAGGTAAAAAATTCATTTGAAATTTCAAGAGTAAGTTAATAATAACTATTTGTAATTTCAAATATATAAGGCTGATAATGAATGAAATAAAGGCTAACTTTGACATTTATCTAAAATAAAAAAATGATAAATTGCCAACATATAGTTTTAGATTGTTCACAGTAATTTGAAAAGAAAAAAAGAACGAGATGTTTTCTCTGTGACATTGTGATATTTTCACATTTAAATTGTTATCCCAAATTTTTTGGGAAAAATTAAATTCAAGTGCTGTATAAATAATATATCTTATTCTTTTATCCAAAATTAGATTATCAAGAGAAAAGTACTACAAGCACAGAAGCAAGAGCGAGAATCCAGCTAAATACACCAGTCTGATAATAAAACATGGATCAATCTAAGACCAACTTACCAAGATTTCCAGAGAATTTCAAGGTATTGAATTAATGAAGTCTCTATAATTTACCTGAAGTACTAATGAAACTAATGAACATGATGAAAGCAAATATGCATTAATTTGAAAATAGAATTGGCAAAGTATGTTTCAGTACATTGTTATGTGCTCACACATTTTATCACATTTATTTATAATGTTGAAATTGTTATCTGGTACATTTGTAATTAGTGTACATTTATCATTGAAACTAATGAATATTAAATTTTTTTCAAGTAGAGGGACTGACGCACATTATCACCATGTGACGGGTTTTTTTGAACCATGGATCAACAAATCCTATGTGTATACCTGGACGGATCAGTTTTCCTCTGACTGTAACATAACACTGAACTGCTTGATGCTAGTCTTGAAAGATACAGCAATGGTAAGTTATTTGTAAATTCTTTTATGGGTACAGGATTTCTAAATTTTTTGTTCATTTCGTGTGACTTTTTTAATTTGATAAAATTATGGTAATCATTCTCCAAAATTACTAATACATTTCTTGGATTATATGTCATGCTTATTTATAAATGCCTGTTTTGATTAATAACATTCATGGAAGCTCTTACTTGTGAAATATTTCTATCTATCTGAGAGATTATATGACCCTGACTAAGGTCATTCTGGAAAGGTCTAGGTCACCAATTTAAAAGAGTCTAAAATTGTGACATGATTTTCTAATGAGAAGGAGCATTGGATGTTTATATTTTACTAAATTATTACTGTAAATGGGAGGATGTGACTTTTATTTTTAGGCAATGTTTTTTTGGCAAGTTACATTCACAAATTTTGAATGGTCACTTTAGGAAATTTAGCAAGGGATATATTATTTAATGAACTAAGTTTCAGTACCCTTTTTAAATTTTCTTTCTACCTCTTAAAAATATATATCCTGTGCCTTAAAAAATTACAGAATAAAGTCAAAACTCATAATATTTCATCATAATTCATATAACAGAAGTAAAACAAAGTTTAAGTCAGATAATCTCTCAGTACTTGCACAAGGCCTTCCTATTATGCTTATGAAAAATAGAAAAAAAAATTAGAAAAAGTTTTAAGTACAAGATATGCATATTTAAAGAAGTATATCAATAAATAGCTAATTTGTATACATTGTTTCTAGGTTAACAATGGATCACTGCCTCCAGTATTGTACCTGCAAGCAGAAAACCCCCCCCAAAGGATAACAAAAACAAGTTTGTTATCATGTTCCTGGCAATGCTGGTTAAAGCTGATTTTAAGAAGGTAAGACATAACGTTGCACATAAAAAAGTTACGATTCTTGACAAACCTCTTTATAAGTTTAACTTAGCATCATTTATTGACTAAAAATTACAGTTTACTAATTTAAATTTATATAATTTAGTTTTAATTTGTGGGTTATGGCACAAATGATATTTTGGTGCACCGCAAGCTGCCTTGGGAATTTCTGACCCGTTTCTGTCTATCAGTTGAGTGTCTGTCTTTGTCCCCTAACTGTCCATCTGTTACACCTTGTATCTCAAGAACTGTAAGAGATATGGACTTAAATTTTGAAAATTTTTTGCTTGGGGCATCTGTAAATTGTCATGGTTACCGACCTAATGAACCTTGACCTTGTCCTTTGACTTCCTTGACTTAAAAGTTAAAAATACCAATATAAACATATTTGTGACATATGAAGGGGTAATTTTGTGCACTGATCATGAAACTTTATGAAGTACCCGCATTAGAATTCACTTGACCTACTTTAAAAAATCCCCCAAAAATTCAATTTAACTGAAGACTTTTTAGTTTGAGTAGTGGGTGTTAATAATTAAACTTTATCATGTTTATGAGTGGATAATACTGTTCTTGAACCGTGTATGATATTCAGTAACCACACAAGCTGATTAGATATTATGAAAAACATGAAAGAATGTTAAATTCTTATGTTAAAATTCTTTCAGTGGTATTCATACATTTTTACATTGTAGATAAAGCTGACATTCCTGATGGTGGGCCACACCCACGAAGACATTGATCAGTGTTCAGCTGCATCAGCAGGGAGGCCCACACACAGAAGATCATTACCTGACAATCTTCATGAGATGGTGGAGAAAAGCTTCTGTCCAAAAACCCGAGGTCCAGCACCTAGACAATCTCTGGGATTTCAGGGGGATGACATCCATGGAAGAATTTACGGGGAAAAAGGAGCCTCATGTCTTCAAATTTCCAAAAGTCCGGGAGAGTGATGCTGTCATACAAAAACTGGCCCATCTCCCAAGAGGATATCGTGATGTTATCTTCATGACTTGGTGCCAGGATTTGCAGATGGGCCAATGTGGTGAGCCAAATTTAAAATCAACAGCATCACCGAAGACATGAGGCGGGATCTCCCTAGGTGGGGAGAGACTGGAAGGTTCACAGCTTCTGAAGTGGACTGGTGGACCTCCTATCTGACATCAATGCAGAAGAAGAAGGAGGACCGCCCCATCTACCCTGCCAAGGTAAGGCCCCCCCAGAACAGATCCTGTTGGAGACGAATCTCCATGGGGCCTCAACCAAAAACAAAACTTAAATTTAGCAGGGTACAGGTCAGTGGTAGGGGAGTCCAACATTCCTAGGCCAAATTGTGATGATAGGAACAAAAAGTTCCTCTTACAAAACTGAAAATCATGTGAAAACTGCATTTATGAAAAGCATCATGGTCTTGTATTTATTTATTTCTCAAATTGTTAGATTGATTTGAATGCACCAAAATATTCTATTTTTGTTTACAATGTATTTATCAAAAATAGTCTTGTGACTGATGTCTGTTATTGTGCTTTATTTTTTTTTTTTCAAATTTTAGATTAATTGAATACACCAAAAATTCTATATTTTTTTTTACATTGTAGTTATCAAAAATAGTCTTGTGACTGATGTCTTTATTGTGATGTTTCATAAAAGGTCATTTTTCCAACAGGCCAATCAATTTTTTGGCTTATGCACTTGTGTATTTATTTTTATATAATGAATATTTATTGAATACAATATGATTGTACCTTTCCATGCAAATCATTATTAAAGTTGACATATTATGTGTAGTCACTATTTGGGAGAGATGTTGGCAATTTAAATTTAAGAAAAGTTTGTAAATTATTTTTATTTTTCCGATATTTAAAATATTTTTATGGCAATTTCAGTATTTGTAGAATAAGAGATTTTTTTAAAGGATAAGGTATGGAAATTATATGATAAAATTAAGATATTCAGGTTTATACATTGAAATTGACAAGTACAAACACTGGTGTATAAAAGTCAATAGTGAACACCTTTTTTGTTTTTTACGAAAACATCTCAACAAAAATATAGCTTTGCTAGTCCTTTCTTTGATTTGCAAAATATTTTGTTTTTTTAGTCACAGAAAAACCATTCATACTGTCTCATCTAATTTTTAATAAATTTTATTTCTTTTCTATCTAATGTATTAATCAGTTATTATAAACGTTTGGTTTGTATGAAAAAACATGAACAGTATAAAATTTTCAGATGGGACCCAAAAAATTTGAAATTGTTCTAAAAATTGTCAATATTTTTGTTCAAGGGAAACAACAGAAATAAAAGGAACTATAAAGCATACATTTTTTATCTTCTTTTAATGAACGATAAATTTGGGACATAGATTGTATAATCCAATAATTAAATGAAAAAGGGTTTCCATTGCAGAATGAACTCATGTTCATCTGAGAAAAACATAACAAATCCAGACATTAAAAAAAAAAAGGGGTGAAATCCATAAAGCATTTGCTTTCTTAACTGAAGAGAGGAAGAGAGAAATTCAATTTATTTTTGGGGGGAATTGATTGTTTTTAAATTCTTTAGTTAATGAGTAAACTTTCTGAAAATTGACTCATGTAAGTATGGAGTCGATAGGGTCATGTTTTATGTAAAAGTTTTTTTTTTCAACTTTGAAAGAAGCAGCTTAATTTCAAAAGAACTTGCTACTATGCAGCTTGTGTGAATGGTATTAAAAAAAAAACAGATGGCCACACACTGCTTCGAGGGGAAATAAATTTTAGTTGATGGGAAGTAAGGCCATCTTTTAAAATTCGTTTTTGATCAGTGATACACCAGGACGGCTAAGTATGTGAAAGCTAGCCATCTCCTAAGGGTCTACAAATATACAAGTTCACTGTTGCACTTTTTCTTTCCGTTCACACGACAATTACAACAAATAAAAAGGAAACAAAAAATCTGTCTTTTTTTATCCAAAGACTGTGACCAAAGGACACAACTTTTAAATACAATCGGATCACGCTCGCCCTTTTCCGTAACCGATAAAAAAAAGCTTTTATTATGCAAAGTTATTCCGGATAAATCTTATTTTGACTTTTATCTATCTACAAATTACATCCGGTATACAAAGTAACCAACAAAATGACAACCCAAGGCTAGAAGAAGAAAGGAATGAGAGCACCAAATCCCCGGATGAACACATGGCTTTGTTTGTTATGGAACATTAAACAGAACACTGAATGGGTAGGCGTTACGCCATTGGCTGAAATCAGGTATTTGATTGTTTTCATTTTAAAGTAAAATTAATGACCTTTGAAATAAATGATGGGATGAGGGAATATTACAGAAACTATAGAAATACCAGGGAAGATTTTAGGAGTGGGGGTTGATTTTTTATGTGGCGTGTTATTTACTGCGAATCTCTATAAGTTGAAAATAACTGCAATTTTGACCTATAAACGCAATGGGACCATATATTTTTTTCAGTATTTTTTGTTAGGGCTTAGAACAAAGTTTGAAATGATGCTAAAGATTTTTCTGAAATTGTCATAGTAAAGTACTGAGAGGGCCTAAGGTTTGTATGGAGTTCTATGGGAAAATAATTAGTGGTCTTTTCCCTATAGAGACCCCAATTTTTACATGGTAAAGTGATTTGAAAGTCATGAAATGTTATTTTTAGCTAATTATTTGAAGATTGATGACATTTCGAGAGAAAATTTAGCAAAAATTTGAATTAGTTTACTGCGGTAATGGGGTTAGTGGTGATTTGGGTCTATTGAAGAGAGAAGGGGGGGGGGTAAGAGAAGATAGAATTTAGTAAAGGCCTGTACAGTTGACATGGTCAAAGGAGGAAGGTAAGTTAAGAGAATGTATTAGATTGTCCTTAAGATGAATGATTGTATGTATGAATAGATTTATGTATGTATTTTGCATGTACATGTGACTGTGTATTTATCATGTTTTGCTCTATCTGTGTATATTATGGAAGTGTAGGACAGTGACCTGGTGTTCATTTTTTCTTAGTTTCTTGGACTTTTGCACTTTTGGCATTTTTTCAAATAATTAAGGTGGCACATAAAAGGAATTTTTGTGATGGACAAGTGAAAGGAGGACATTTTCTGTCTTGTCATCTCATGTTTGGTAGTGTATGTGTTCCTCGGGATTGCCCCCCCCCCTTTCTTGGCTGCAGGGTGATCAATTTGTAGTTTTGTTGTTTCTATGTTGTAGCTACACAAAGGTCTATGTTTTCTCTTTTTTTGCTATTTGTAGTTTCATCAGAATTACTCGCTGCGACTCACTTTCTAATGGTTTCTAGTTTTTGTACTTAGAGTTACTTCCCTTAGACCTGCTGACCAGACAGGTAGAATTTCAACTTGATGATATCTTAACTGTTGTGACCTTTGGCTTCTGATTTTTTTTCATAAATTATTGTAATGACCTTGAACTGCATGTATGACATTTGACCTTTATTATATTTACATGTAATAATATGTAATATTGAAAAACATGTATTCCACCCTTGGCGGATCCATTTTTCATACATTTAGCTATGTAGAAGACATGTAATTAAGGAAATTTTTAGAAAACTTGAAAAATATTGTTGTTTCTTTCATGATTTATGCTTAATTTGACTAATTTTATTGATTTATTTTCATTTAAGCACTTTAGAGGAATTTCATCTTTCAGCTTTCTTGGCCCCGGGAGGGTTCGGTCTCTGATCAGCAGGGGCATTTTCTCTATATAAGAAGAAAATGGAGACTCCCTACCCACCCGATGTATTTTGTCGGACAGTTTTCTGTACATTGCAGGTAAATTTTTTATTTATTAACTTTCCAGCCTCTTATTGTATAGTACATTTTGGGGGTTGAAGTTAGTTTTTGCTTTTCTTTAATTTTTAAAAAAATTATTTAAATTCTCTTTTCTTAGCATGAAATTCAAAAAGTAGCTTCTGATTGTAATGTATAAGACTATAGATATTGAACTTTGATTTTTATCAAAAGGATTGATTTACTCTTGTCTAAATTAATTGTAAAGAAAAATAAAAGGGGCACCCGCTATTTCTTTAAGTGTTTTTCACTGGGGGGTGGGGAAACTTTTTTGTACATACTTAAGCAATAGGAGGGATTAGATAAGAATCAATTAGTATATCAGAGTCTTAAATAATTTACTTTGCATAAGCATAAAAAAAATTCTATCTCAGTCTTTTTTAAAAATTTTGAATTTTGCTTAATTATGTATGATTTATCCAATTTTGGAGCTTTTTACCTAATTCTGGGTAGAATCCACCCTTATGAAATTATTGACTCAATTTTGACTTAATATCACTTTATTAACATTAAAACACAAAAACAATTCATTGTACAAATATTTTATTTATTACAGTCACCAAGATATCCAAATATCATCACCGGCCCAGACGTCATTCACTCCTTTGAACTGTGCTGGTAGCAGTAAGGTGTCATCATTTGAGATGGTCACAGTATCCAATACACTGAAGTCACAGGACTCAAATTTCATACATGTTCACAGGTAGGTGTATAGTCTTTGAAATTACCCCAATTGACTAATTCTGGGACAGGTAAGTATGTAAGTATAGGAATGAGAGCACCAAATCCCCGGATGAACACATGGCTTTGTTTGTTATGGAACATTAAACCGACTACTGAATGGGTAGGCGTTACGCCATTGGCTGAAATCAGGTATTTAATTGTTTTCATTTTAAAGTAAAATTAATGACCTTTGAAATAAATGATGGGATGAGGGAATATTACAGAAACTATAGAAATACCAGGGAAGATTTTAGGAGTGGGGGTTGATTTTTTATGTCGCGTGTTATTTACTGCGAATCTCTATAAGTTGAAAATAACTGCAATTTTGACCTATAAACGCAATGGGACCATATATTTTTTTCAGTATTTTTTGTTAGGGCTTAGAACAAAGTTTGAAATGATGCTAAAGATTTTTCTGAAATTGTCATAGTAAAGTACTGAGAGGGCCTAAGGTTTGTATGGAGTTCTATGGGAAAATAATTAAATGGTCTTTTCCCAGAAGACGGTAACGATCCTTGCCAGGAATATACTTGTAAATATAAAATATGAAAGATTTTATCAAACAGCATGCACAGCTTTGGAAAGAATAGCTGCCAGTTACTCGATTAAGACATAACGTGTTTGTTGGCAGTATAAAAGAGGGCTGCTGTTTCTTAAATGCAAGTCAACTCCAGGGTTAAAACTTTGGCATTTAAAAAAGTTCTCACATTTTACAGAAAATACAACTGTGACATATGAAAGCCCTGGTACTAACTTTTCAAAATTATTACCTAGTAGGACCAAGTACTCAATATG
>NW_026934056.1:0-11113 GCF_032062105.1 Saccostrea cuccullata | reverse complement strand
AAAGATGAACTTACTTGGTGTGAGTGGAGTAGGAGCACCAGCTGTAGTTGTTGGTATTATGGCTGACAAAAATATCAAAGAAAGAAAAATTAACATTCAAAAACTATAGTAAAATAAAATCCCTCTCAAAATTGATCCGTTATCCAGGTCCAATCAAGGGTGTACGTACACCCTTGATTGGACCTGGATAACGAATTTATTTCCTTTGTACCCATAAAAATGCTTTGTAAACATCAGAGTGTGTCTCAATCTGTCGATTAGATTAACTACCTACTACAATGCATCGTGACGTCATGTTATTTGGCTTTTATCATAGAGAATGTATGCAATGTGACGTCACGTTTTATTTACACCCGGCGCAAGTCGGGTGCACGGATATTTGCACCCGACTTTGTAACCAATCAAAGCTCGTATTACAAGCTACATAGGAAATAAAATGGCAGAGTCCATGTATTGCTATGGGAAACCCAAAATATGTATCGGATCAAAAAGTAAAATAGGAGGTGTACAATATGGTATTATGTAATAAAGATTCTCTGAAAGTCTCATCAGATTTAATTCAATGGTAATACATGTAGGAGTTGCGGATAAAAGAGATTTGAACCCCAGAGCGTAACGGACGGGTATCACGATTATACTATATACCCCCTCACTTTTCAACCAGGGGGTATTAAAATTATAAATTTGGATGACGTCATAATTCAATGTCGTCACAAATGTGATTACGCCAAAGGGATTATGACGTCACAATAGCGAAAATTGGATTTCGGGTATTGTTTACCGTGCTTTGGCAAAGTCGGTATGGTGGAAGCAAAGAAAGGTGGAAAAAAGTCGGCGTTGAAAACACCAAGATTTAAAGCCTTGGTTCAGAAAGCTTCCGGTGTTCCTTCGGGTGATATTGAAACAGTCAGTAACGTCATCGGTAAGTGGAAACTGAAAGCTCAAAAGAGCAACCAAGATTTACTTGCGCCTGTACAACAACAGAACAAGAACGAACCAATTATGAAAAATCTACATCTTCTTGAGATTCATAAGGAGGAATTGCAAAAACTTAGGAAAAACGTTTATAAGCCTCCTCGTCCGAAAGTCCTCAAAGATGTTCTGGTTCGTCGAGTTAGAGAAAATAACAAAAAATGCGTCACGTATGCGGTTTTAAAACCTGCTAGTGAAGATTCGAAGGTTCCACTTAAGAATGTTACTAACTACGCCGGACCAAGATTTGATTCAGAAAGGAAATTCATATCACATAGCATCCTTGGTAGTCTGACGGATTTCAAAATTGAGGCTCAAAAAAGGGGAGAATTTAAAGAACTCTTTCTAACTACAAGTTCGGAAAACACTACAACAGCGATGAAACGTATTGAAAAGCCGTGTTCTTCTTTGAAATTGTGGAAAGACAGGGTAAGAGTATGGAATTCATTGCACGGATTCTTGGAGAAGAGAGTGGAGAGGCCCTCTGAGGACTTGTTGATGAGGACACCGAACGATTATCCAGAGATTGTGAACCAGCGCAGAATCATCAACTTAGCCATGGAAGCAACCACAAGCGGTTATGGACAAAAAAGAAAAGCTGCAAATTTTTTCAAGCTTAGTGAAACAATTTGTGATGGAGAGTTTCCCGTCTTTTCTACCCTCGATAAATCTGTTACAGAGGATTACACCCCGGTGGAGATCAGAGGCACTCCACACATCATTGACAAAGAAAAGGGATCTGATGCCTCCGTCATCAGACACAGGTATCCCGCCTACCATACACCGTATTTACAGGAGCAAGAACTCAACTTAAAAGAGTATATTGACAAACTCGTTCCTTACCTATCATTGGTAAATCTAAAAGACTTGCAAGTTGTCGGAGAAGCTTCTAGTAAGTCGCTTAGTGGAGAAAATATTGCACCTGTCGTGTCTCAGGAAACAGTTTCTTTTCAATCCACTGTCGCTGATTCCCCACATATCTCTCAAATTTCTGATGAGATGATTGGACCAGCCATATTGATTGAAAACCAGACCTTGAGGTGGACGGGTCATGGTCTATCTAAACAGGGTGAGCCTGGTATTCAAGCTTCAGTTCTGTTTGACGGATATCAAAATGAAATCCTACACCAAAATTTACGGATAGAAAATGTTGGCAGTACTCGTCTCTTGTATAAATGGAAGAGAGCTCCTGCCAGAATCTCATATGACATACCAAGACAGAAGACTCAGCGCTTCTTTTTCCTGTCCGAGGAGGGGGTATTGCGTCCTGGAGAAGTTCTGTTGCTTCCAGTTTTGTGTAAATCCAGTGTAGGAGGAATCTACTATGAAACCTGGAAAATAGAGACCGATCCCATCTTAGATCAAGGATCTGACATTGTCATTAAGTTTAAGGCTGTCATTCATAACCGAGAAACACATATAAATAATTTTGCTAAAATCGAAGAAAGTTTGTTGCACAACAAGGCAACAACTATTGTGTCTGAAATTGTTGATAAGCTTGTGAAAAGTATTCGTACTCCAGAACCCAAGCATTCATACATTGAATATGTTTCTCCTGAAGAGAAGTTTATTACTGAAAATCCAGGGATTTTGTATCACAGCTCAACATTACGCTGCTTAGAAAACTACCATGCTTTCCTTATAGAGAACGTTCCTATTATTCCAGTACAGTACAGAGATTTCTCATTGCAGAATCTCAGAAGAGCCATTATATTAGTAACAGACATTGAGGAGGGAGAACTAGAGGACTCAACCCCCTTAATTGCCGAGATAGACGAGGATTGGGATTACACCAAGAGGAGGCTGTTATGGCGATACCTGAGACAGGTGAACAGTCTCTGTTGTAGTTGGCCGGAACCCATGGCAAATTTAGACACTGTCAAGCATATAGGTTGCTGCAGTATCTTTGCGTCAGCTTTTGATCGTTTCAGTGATCGTTCGGCACAACTGGCCACCTTTTTAAACCTTCCTATCCGCACTGACGAGGAAGAACCCACTGAGAAACTTGTCAGTAAGAAAAATAATAACAAAGGTGGGAAACGGAAAAGCTCTCAGGTTGTTTCCAGGATAAAGAGAGGAAAAGAGACAATGTCACCAAGAGGAAAAACTCCTGTGCCGACTCCTTCCACTGTACGTGGAAACCAGAAATCCTGTACACCGGTACCGGTACCAGACGAATCAACCGATGACGTCATGGAAAGTTTCTGTCCTGTGGCCAAAGGTTGTGTAGAAATAGAAAAGTATGATGGCTATAAAGACAAACTTTATCAGCTTATGTATGCCGAACTGAGTTCAGCACTTGATAAAATGATGATTTTGTGCGAAGAAAAGTGAAAGAAAAAGATTAGAGATGAAAATTAATTTGTAGTAACATGTCTAGAAACTTGAAGTTTTCTCAGATTAAGCTAAACATTTATTGAAATACATTTATCTCTTACAGAAAGGTATAAAATTTTATTTAATGTTCAGTGAAGTTTTTTACAAAAGATTAATTAAATAATGTGGAACTATTTCTCTTTCTGTTGTACATTTTTTGAGTGAATCAAATGGATTGGAAACAAGTTCCTACAACTTAAAAATGGTTCCTCTTCTTGAAATAATAAAATTTAAATTTAATGCGACACAAATGAAATTCTGATCAATTAATCCCTAAATCGATATTATAGCAATTTAGAATCTACGGGTTTCATCAATCAATCATTAGCTGATCAGTGCACAGCATATAGACACTTTTTTCAGGAGGTGCATTAAAGTTCCATTAAACAATTCCAGAACGTAATAAAATATTTTAGAAGATAGTCCATGTAAAAAGGTGTGTTCTTTAAATAAACATTCAAACCAAAAGGGGTTACCATGGTAATTGTCCAAGTAACTGAGTTCTCGTAGGCATTTTTAAAAAAAAATTAATCAAGGAAATTAATTATTTTGCAAAAGCGAAATTCGTAAGTAATTTATCATTCAGAAAAAAATCGAAACCTATTGAATTTGCTGTAAATGTTTAACATGCATGCGTACATGTAAATGGGAACATCAACAATATATATTGAATGGAGCCTCTGGTCCAAGTGGAAGGATTGGTACCCCGACTTTCAAAATCGACGCTATGAGTCCGCTTATATGTGTTTTGTATAGTTTGATTACTAAAATCATGAGGGGGTGCTGTTAGTGTTAGGGTCCAACTTATTACACTATAAAAGCATGCAGATATAGTCAAATAAAAATACAGAATGTGAAGTTCTCCACCAAAATATGTCGGCAAAAGTTTACTTCTAAAATCTGGTGTGTGGAAAATTCATGTGTGTCTTTATAATATTTATTGTAAATATTTAATTAAGATATATTTTTTGTACATTGTAATGACACAGAAATATTACCAATGTTTTCCAAAAAGAACAAAAATAAGCATGTAAACATTAAAACATTTCAATGTTTATTAACAATAATAGACATTTAATCCTGATAAAATCAGGATGACATACACAGTAAAATCAGTTTTAGTATAAAATCCGGGAGAACCTCCTCTATCCGTAATCCATCATACAGTATTCACATAACAAAGTCACTTAAGTGTACAGTGTGTACAGTGAATTTACAATTTATACATTTGTCTATCTTATGAATTAATTTTCAGTTCTTTTAGAAATGAGAGAAAAAGTGAGCAAGCTCACATACCCCACGCTCCCCCAAAACTCAAAGTGCTGAAAATCCCGGAAAAAATGAAAGAATCGGAATTTCCCGGTAATCTGCACATCTACAAATTGTGTCCTAAATATCCGCAAAGTTTGATGAAATTCTGTGCAGCGGTTTATGAGGAGTAAAATGCGCTGACAAACTGTTCACCACTATATTCAAGATATCCCCAAAAATCTAAGTTGTAAAGTGCCGAAATTCCCAGAAAAATAAAGGAATCGGAATTTCCTGGTAAAATGCACATCTATACACTGTGTCCTAAATATCTCCAAAGTCTGACGAAATTCTGTGCAGCGGTTTATGAGGGGTCGCGCTGAAAAAATGTTCATTTGTATATTCAAGGTATGGCCAAAAATCTAGTTTGAAAAGTGCCAAACTTCCCAGAAAAATAAAGGAATAGGAATTTCCTGGTAAAATGCACATCTACTCACTGTGTCCTAAATATCTCCAAAGTTTGACGAAAATCTGTGCAGCGGTTTATGAGGAATTGCGCTGACAAAATGTTCTTCTCTATATTCAAGGTATGGCGAAAAATCTAATTTGAAAAGTGCCAAAATTCCCAGAAAAATAAAGGAATCGGAATTTCCTGGTAATATGCACATCTACACATTGTGTCCCAAATATCTGCAAAGTTTGACGAAAATATGTGCAGCGGTTTATGAGGAGTTGCGCTCAAAAAATGTTCATCTCTATATTTAAGGTATGGCCAAAAATCTAAGTTGAAAAGTGTGAAAATTCTAAGAAAAATTAAAGGAATCGGAATTTCCTGGTAATATGCACATCTACACATTGTGTCCTAAATATCTGCAAAGTTTGACGAAATTCTGTGCAGTGGTTTATGAGGAGTTGCGCTGACAAACTATTCATCTCTATATAAAAGGTATGACCAAAACCTAAGTTTTTAGTGCGGAAATTCCCGGAAAAAATAAAGTAATAGGAATTTCTGACAAACTGTTCATCTCTATATTCAAGGTATGGCCAAATGCCTAAGTTAAAAAGTGTGGAAATTCCTGGAAAAAATAACGGAATCAGGAATTTCCTGGTAATATGCACATCTACACATTGTGTCCTAAATACCTGCAAAGTTTGACGAAATTCTGTGCAGCGGTTTATGAGGAGTTGCGCTGACAAAAAAAGAGGACTGAACTAACTGGCAAAGATCAGACCTTTATCCTCCCGCAACTAGTTGCGTGGGGTATAATAACAGTCAGATCTATACTGTAACCAGCCACTGTTACAATGGGTCTGGGCTGTAAACACATAAAATAACAGTCAGACCTATACTGTAACCAGCCACTGTTACAATGGGTCTGGGCTGTAAACACATAAAATAAAATCAGATCTGTATGGTAAACACCCACAGTAATAGTGAGTCTTGGCTGTAAATATGATTAATTCAATTTAACAAGAGATGTTTTTAAAACACTTACGCCCCCCTCCCCCAAATGATTGGAATTTTTCCAAGTCCAAGGCACATAACTCTGTCCAAAATGGCTCGAACATACCCAAAACAAAACTTGACCTAAACATTCTCATGATAAATCTGTATACCGATTTTAATTTCAATATGTGCAACTTCTGCGAAAAAAATGAACAGAAACTGCAAATTACTAGAATTTTTCTAAGTTCAAGGGGCATAACTCTGTCCAAAATGGCCCGATCATACCCAAAACAGAACTTGACCTAGATATTTTTTGATAAATCTGTATATAAAATTTCATTCCAATATGTGAAACCACTGCGAAGAAAATGAATGGAAACTGATGGTGGACCAACAGACCGACCGACCGACTGACAGCAGTTAAGGAATATGCCTTCCATTCTTCAAAGGAGGGCATAACAAATGTATGTACGATAACAAGCCATCACTACATAAAGACAGGACTTCAAAAAGTAAAACAAACATAAAAGTTTACTTTTTAAGTCTACTTATAAACTTTAAATGCTGCACCATCTTATCAAAAAAGCTTATTTTGAGCAATTGACTCAGGAAAGCTAAAGTATAGGTTTAAAAACAATATTCCTATAAAATCTTCCCAGTAATGTAAGCTTACCTGGTTTGGTTATGTTTGTGATTCTTGTTATCATTTTAGCTTTACATATAAATGGCAGGGATATGAAACAGTATCCATTGGACCAGGAAGACGAGGAGGAGCCTGGAAATTTATAAATAGTAAATCTATATTCCTTGTTTCCTACTAGTGTTATTTGTTTTAAATCTTTGAGAATATGAATTCCAGAGGTTTATTCCCCGAATGGCTACTGGAATAAAATAACAAGTAATTATCACACTCAATTAAGGGGCCCTCTACGGGGTACAGGTAGAATTACCTGTATGAATAATCTACCAGCTACCAGAATTAAAACAAAATAAAATGGGAGTTTATTTCTTTTCTTTTCTTTTTTTTAAATTTGAGCACTATATAAATATTTTGTATACATATTTTTTTTAAATAAATAATTTTACAAGCACATAACATATTAAAAACTATAAATAATCTTGAAGTTCTATTGATTAGCAGCACTGATTTTCACATTATATACAAGATAACACTGTTTCACTCTCATATCACACATATTTACAATTTATTTAGTCCATCTCCATATATTTCTTCGCACCTAAAGAATTGCTATGCAAGGTGAAGAAGTTCATAAACTCCATGTGTATTTTATGATTATTTAATAGAATGTTTTGATAATAAAAAATAATAAATAAATAAATTGAGGAAAACTTGATAGAAACACTTTATTTATCATACATGAATATCTATATTATTTTACGAATAAAAAACATTTCTGTCAATTTATCTAAAAGAGTTTGAAAATGTAGCACAAAAAGGGGATAATATAATTTGTAAGTTCATCGATCGTAATAGATTTTAATGTACAACATATACTGTATTTTTGCACTATGTAATGATAATTAAAAAATGATAGATAGATAAAAAAAAATTAAACAAAACTTTATAGAAACACTTTATCTAATTCACATACACATATATCTATATTATTTTAAGGAAAAAAAAAACACTTGTGTTAATTCATCTAAAAGAGTTTGAAAATGTAGCACAAAAAGGGGATAATAATTTGTAAGTTCTCATTCAATACTATTACCGTAATAGCTTGGGGAAAAAATTAAAATAAAGGTACAATAAAAAATTCATTTTTCTGAAATTTTAATTTTACTTTAATAAAATTGAATGAATAAATCGGATTTAGAAAATATTGCTTATCCAGGTAAGCACAGGTAAGTCTACCTGTACTCCTTAGAGGGCCCCTTAATTGAGTGTGATAATTACTTGTTGTTTTATTCCAGTAGCCATTCGGGGAACCATAGCTTTGGTTCCTGATATATACATAACAGTGATTTACCTGCCTGAACCTTGCCACAGTCGCCCTGATTAGGACTGGGTTTAGGGAAGCCCGAGCTCCAGTTACTATAGTTACCAGACACCAGGTTACCATTCACCCACTTCAGCACATCAGCCTGGGATTCATCTACAAGACAACATAGAGCAGTACCAGTGTAAGTACAGAACCATCGTACATTTTATATGACAGCTGAGGACTTTTACTGAAAGAATTTTAGCTTTTCCTCAACATACATGTACTTATTTGACACTGCAAAAAAAAAACTTTCAGTAAATACACTGTAGCTTGTATTTTCAGACACAATGATCAACATACCAGAAAAACCAATCCAAGCTGTGGTAACTCTCTGGTTGTTCATTAACTGTTTAACAAAGCTATCCTCTGCTGAACTGAGAATTTAAAAAAATCTTCATATAACCTTAACATTTCATGTTGTTATATAAGCTTTATTTTCCTAATTAACATAAAACATAAACAAGTACTGTAAATTGACTTTTTCTGTGTTGGGTTAATTAAAGCTGTGTAAACAGCCATAAATGTTCGAAATGCAAAAATTTGTTACATTGTATTGAAAATGCATTTAAGACAAACAGTGGGAACCTAAGAAAATCTACCTTTTTTCTACCATCAGACTGAACACATCTTGTGATTCTGCAGAATTATGTAACATGTTCCTATCAGAATAAAGTATGACCACACAGATCTGTCCTGTGACTTACTTTCCTATGATCAGAAGTGATGTGTTTTGGTTCTCACAGTACTGTTTAGCCATGAACCAGGTGGATTGTAAGCCAGGTATATCATTCAGCTGGTAACAGTTGTCCAAGTAACTCTGCCAGCCCACTGGACAAGTTCCTTCAGAAAACAAGATAAAGCAAAGCAACTTTACATATTTTTTTCAAAAAGATATTTCAGTCAAAAAAATTTTAAGATCGCTAAAAGTTTCAAACATAAATATGTAATTGTAAAATAAAAAATAAAAGGATTCAAATTTGCTCAATTTGAAAAGACATGCAATGCAATATTGATATGTAAATAATATGAATGTATACCTGCTTTTTTCTCACATAAGAATTTGTTTTCATCACTACAGAGTGTAGCTTGCCAGTAGAAGTTAGACATGGGATTGGAATAAACACAAGTGGAACCTCTATTTCTGTAATGTAAATGTTACAATTAATATATATTAATTGTTTTTGTCCAAAAATATGATAGTAAAAAGATTCAGTCAACATAACTTTATTATGAAACATGTCCGATACTTACACAATAATTCTTCCATAGGAATAAAATGCTTGATATCGTAATGTTTTGTTGTTTGTACCCACAAAATGTCCAGGCCAGGTCTGTAGTAAACAAAGAAATGAGGCAATAATTACCATATACAGTCAAACCTTGCTATCTCAAATTAAATGGAACTGAGGGATGTAGCACAGGAAATGAGATATTGAAGTTAAAAGTAATTGTGGTTTTAGCTCACTTTCATTGATCCGTGGTACTCCAGATATAAACTTTCAAGGTACCAAGGTATTCCAGAGATAAACTTTCAAGATACCATGGTTATCAATATTTAGGATACCAGGGTATTCCAGATATTGATATTTGAGATACCAGGATTGAACTGTATTATTTTTACTTCATTTAACATCAGGTTCAATAAATTTTCAGACTTAAGGTAAAATTAGACATTATTTTAGTGGTTCTTTGAATTTATTTTTTTTCCAAAATTTTTTTTAAAGTTACATGTAAAATATAACATTAAATATTACAAAGAGAATACCAAAATAACTGCCCCCTTTTTCGCAATTTTCTAAGTGCCCGGGGCGGTTAATAGGGATTATACGGTATTATTTTTACTTCATTTAAAAATCAAGTCCAATTAAGTAGTTACCAATATAACCCAAAGAAACACCAAAACTTACAGTATCTGAAATCCCTAACCAAGCTTTATCCTCAGGAGTGCGACAGGGAATGAGATCACTAAGGGATTGTATCATCCTGCGAGATGTTGGGATATATAGGTCACCGTTGTTCTGCTGACAAACAGCTCGCGCGTCAAACCAGTTACTCTTCTCTTCAAACAATTTATAACAGAATCCATTGATAAACTCCCAGTTGTCACTGGAGTCACACAGCTCAAAGGAATCTTCAACAAAAACAACAACCATATAAGAAAGGATGAGACAAATTTAACATTATACAACTATAGACAAAGGAATCAACCACCACAAGAACAATTAGACAATCATCATACAATACAACAACACAACAGCAATTAAACAATAATTATCATACAATATGACAACACAACAACAATTAGACAATTATCATACAATATGACAACACAACAACAATTAGACAATTATCATACAATATGACAACACAACAATTAATAGACAATTATCATAAAATACAACAACACAATAGTTAGACAATTATCATACAATATGACAACACAACAACAATTAGAAAATTATCATACAATATGACAACCCAACAACAATTAGACAATTATCATACAATATAACAACACGACAATTAGACAATTATCATACAATACGACAACACAACAACAGTTAGACAATTATCATACAATACAACAACACAACAACATACACGTCATGAAAACAATTAGTCAGGGATTTTACAAATATAATAACATACAGTCAAATTATGCTTTCTAAAACTTCGCAGGATTGAGAAATAAGAAGAGATATCCAATGGTTTAAGATTTTGAGGTTGTATTAAATGAAGAAAAAGTAATTAGGACTTCCGACTAACTTGACAAATTCATGGCATTGAGGTATTGAGCTTTGAAATACTGAAGTTCAACTGGACCAACAGTAAAACAAACCTACAAAATCACAAAACTTCAGTATCTTGAACACCAATACCTCAAATACCATGGATATGTCAAAGTGATTTGAAATTAAGTCCCAAATAATAATACATTCTTCATGAATTTTACCCTGGGTATCTTAAATCCTTGTAATACATCTCAAATTTTTTTTCTCAGTCCCTTTGAGTTTAAGATAACCAGGTTTGACTTTAAAAAGGAAACTACAAGTAAAAAAACACA
>NW_026934055.1:0-11268 GCF_032062105.1 Saccostrea cuccullata | reverse complement strand
TTAAGCTTTGAAATTCATTCAAAGTATGTGTATGTATGAAGGTCATAAGAGGGTGATAAGTTAACCAACATTTCAAATGAAAGCTTTCTTAATTCTGCTGAAATTCGTCAAATGAGAAAGGGTAGGGATAACGAACAGTTATCGATCTCATCTGATGAAACTGTTTACAATATGAAAATCACAGAGGCACAAGCTAGTCTCATTGTGATACACAAAGACGTGTCTGACACCATTGCATGAAATGCTAGAATGTTTATTCCATATGCAACTAGTGCTAATTGTAACGGGAACCGTTACAGATGTTCCCCAAACGCTCCCCAACTCCCTTTCGGTGCCATATTCCCTGTAAGCTTCATTAAATAAGACAAACTCTGTGCATTTTTGACTTTAACAACGTTTTCCCAGAAGGATACCAACTATATTCAATTTTTAGCATTGCACCCAAGTGCATGTGAATGCATGTGCGTTATGACCAAATCATCTTGTCTACACTTTTTATATATTTTAATATACTATATATTAAAGCATTCAGTCCAAAATTAATAAAAATCACTCATTCAAGAGTATTTTTAAGTATACTCGTTTCAAATGCACGCACGTGCGTGCACGTGCATGATGATCATACCTTCTTGTAGGAGTCCCTTACATCTATCTATGTTCTAAATCCCATCCTGTTTGGTTGAAAAACAAGGGAGTTATAGCCATTTAAAGTTTCAGCCAATCAGATTGCAGCACACATGCATGCGCGTAATTTCATTATTTTTTGTAGGATATCCTAATGCATGACTATATTTTAAATTTCAAAGAATTTCGTCAAAAAACAAAGGAGAAATAGCAATTTAAAGTTTCAGCCAATCAGATTGCAGCACACGTGCATGCGCGTGATTTCATGATTTTTTTCTATATCATTTCGTAGGATATCCTAATGCATGACTATATTTTAAATTTCAAAGAATTTCGTCAAAAAACAAAGGAGAAATAGCCATTTAAAATTTCAGCCAATCAGATTGCAGCACGCGCACATGCGCATGCTTTCATGAAAATTCTTATATATCGTGCGGTAGATCTTCATAATGTAGGACTATGTTCAAAATTTCAAAGGATTATGACAAGAAACAAGAAAGTTATTGAGACTTTAGTTTCAGCCAATCAGAGCGAAGCGCACGTGCATGCGCGTGAGATCTTGCTATTTTGACCATGCTATCTTGTCTATACTACTAATGTATCCTTACATTATGAGTTTCAAAAAAATTCATCAAAAAATTGAAAAGTTACGGCAATATCCATTCTATTGGTAATTTCACCTATTGCACGTGCGCGCTCTTGCAAGCATGTGCGCGCAAAATGACCTTTGTTTGGCAACTCTACATAACATGCCTACTAACCCTAAAAAGGTTTCACCTAAGTCGGATGTGTAGTTTACAAGATCACTCGTGGACAAAATTTTCCCAGGAAGAAGAAAAATAATAAGAATAATAATAATAAGAAACAGAGTAAAAACAATATGTTCCCCAACTTCGTTTGGGGAACATAATAATAAAAGGAGTGAGCATCCCCTGCCACTGGTAACACCTGCCTTGTGCTCCCTGTCATGATGGTGAAAATCCGTTGACAAATTATTGCGTATGTAATGGCATAACAGTATGAAAAACGTCAGTCAGCATTTGACTTTATAATAAATTATATTTGCTGACGAGGTCATTGCATCGGCTATAGAACTTAAATTACGAAATGATGACTTTAAACGAGACTGCTGATATTTTTGTTTCAGCAACTGGTTTGTCAATAATTTACCTCGTTTTAGAAAATGTTGGCACATGGAGCATGCTCTCAAGTATCGAGCCAACTGAGAGATATAAACTCTGTATGCAGGTGATGAAGGTATATTGCTGCATAAGTAAGGGAAATTATTGAAGATTGAAAAGTTAAATTCATCACGTTAATGATAAAGTATGGTTGTTAGATAACCATTAACGTCTTTTTCAAGTAAATATCTAAATATGAGACGGAGTTGTCAGACTCTGTAGTGTCATTTGTTTCAAGCTCACCGGAATATATCGTATCGACGTAAGAATGGAAATAACCATTGTTAAGTGACAATATACGTCGTCGATACATTTAAATGTCAAGTTGAAGGCCACGGCAAGTGTTTTGTTTTTCCCACGTATAAGATTTTGAACATGAATACAAAAATAAGTCTACTAATAACTGGGCGCAATAGGAGAATTCCAATAGATTTTTGGAAGACCTGGCCTCCAAAAACCACAAAAATTTTGTCAATAAGAAAGTCATTCAATATCAACTTCAGAGTACTTGTGTGAACATTCAGAATGTATTTTTAGAAAATGATTTTGCAAATGACCAATGACAATAACACATTTTTGTTACTGAGTACGAAACTAATTATCATGTCCCATATCATCCACTTATTTTAGTTTTTGAGTAACATAGCTTCATCTGACAATCTATTTCGTTTCAGTTTATTCTTTTAGGGAATCTTTAGTGTTGTGCAATATTCATGTGACTGTTTATGCCATTTGGCCTCCTGTTTCTTCGCTACACAAAGAACGAAAACATTTTTAAAATTCAATAATTGTTTTCTTCAGAAATATGTCACATCATGACTTACATCAAGTGAAATTATTCATGCATTAAGGTTTTTCTCTATTTTCTTTAAATTTCAAAGCTTTTTCTTATTTTATTATTTGGGGATAAGGAAATATGTTTCTGAAAATTACCCATGTCAATTACATGCATTTTCTTACACATCTTTCGTGATTTTACGCTAGACATAGAAAGCCATATAATCAAAATAATTATTATCTTCTGGGAAAAAAAATGCATTTATTTTAACAAGTAATAAGAATGAATAATATCTATAGAGCTTCCTGTATTCCGCACTTTGACTGTCTTTAAGTTTTATTTTCTAATTTCAGACATGGAGTAGATCTTTACAAAGGCATACCTCTGAAATTTTACAGTGTAGTTCAGAAAATTCAGACTTGTTTCAAAATAGTTTAACTGTGAATATAGGACAAGGTGCGTCATTAAGTGGCATTATTCACGAGTGGTTTCGGGAAATTCAACATTTGTTTCCTTACGAGGCATCTTGTTTGGATTCTTCTCCATGTAGCAATATATTAACGGTCAGTTAAAGTCTATTCATTTTCTCTGAAAATGATTTACTTAAATACAGTTTCTACAGTAATCATAAAAATAATTATTAAAAGACATTCACCACGGAATTTGATTTTGAGTATACAGGTAAAAACGAATGTTTTGTAGTAAAAGTAAAAGAAATTATCATGGTTCATTAACATTTCAAGTTATTTATACTATTTACATTTTTATTAATCATATCTCACAGATGATAAATGCAGGCCACCATTCCATAGGGTGTTCAATTAAAAGATGCAGTGGTAAAATTAAACTGCTTTGCATGTACGAGGGAGGGTAAGTCAATACGCCCAGGACAAGCTAATCTATACATCGGTTATATTTTGTTCACGATTTCTTTTAATTTTTAAAAATCTTTAGACTTACTTAAAATTATGACCTAAGTAATTCTAAGTACATTTGTATGTTATTTCGGATCTTTAACTCGGGGTTAATTTTTCTTCTAATACCGAAATGGAAAAATGAAACTTAAAAATAAAATATATTCTTTGGTTAATTTATTAAATGATTCTGAAATTGATTAAGGAAATTATTGAGGGATCTTATATTTGACAGCGCTGAGTATCCCCCGGTGTACAAACCAGGCGCCCCCTGTACAAAGTGTTCCGACGAGGCTGCCTTTTGTGAGAACGGGCTTTGTGGTACCATATTTTTTCTTAATGTTTTTAACTATTTAAATTTTTTTGCGTAAGATAGTAATTGATTTCGATATATTTAAGATACCTGATATAACATTTTTTTGTTATTTAACAGTTGCGTGTAACCCAACTACAGAGAGTTGCGGTAAGTTATTCTTTTACAAAAAACTTCTATTAATCGAAGTACTTTTAAAATTTAGTTTGCCTTTTAAATAGATAAATCAGGCATATATTATGATGTATTTCGCTAAAACATCTTAAAATTTAATGTTTTAGACTGCAGAAAGACTTGTAATAAACCCTTGATAGGCCAAGGAACTCTAGACAACAGTACATGTACTTGTACCTGTAGTTCTGGAATGGGTCCGAATTGTGACGGTAAGAAATTCAGTCATTGAATTAATGAATAGTTTTAGTTTTATAATCGTTGTACATGTAATATCTTGATAGATTTAGATAATAGGCATGTATGTATAATTTTTGACAGAGGAATGTAAGAATCAAAACATGTATGAAAATTGGGACATCTGCGAGGAAGTGACTGAGGCCGAGTGTAATTCGCCATATCCAGAGGAAAGAGAAATGTTCGAAGAGTTCTGTCCCCTGAAATGTGGGGCATGTAGTAAGTATACAGATCAATATAATCTGAATAATGATTTTTTTAAAAGAAAAATTAATTTGATATTAGAAAAAGTAAAAACTGCTTAACAATTACTAAAATCTACAGATCTTATTGAATATCAACAACTTTCTATAAACAAACTATTCAATATTTAATTTTGCCTGTTGTTGTTATGTTTATTTGCCAAAATTCGGAATAAGAAACAAAATAAATGTAAAGCTTTTTATATTTCAAAATCCCAAACCCGTATTTGAAAATAGTAGCTGGTACGGTGATAATTCTTTGCTAGGGCTAGTTTGATCCCATAGGATGTATTGATATTTTGCAATTTACTAATAAGAAAACGTTAATAAGCAAACCTTTTACCATATTCATTGTATATCTTTTCATTCAGCTAAAATTGAAGTAATTATTTAAAAAAAAACTCAGCTACGCAAAAGTTAAAGTTCATGAATATTGATTTCTATAAACTTACACTTGCAGTTTCTCTAATTAGATTCTAAGGACAAACAGCTAATGAAATCATTTTCGCTTAATTAAGGTGATCAACTTCATTTCTGAAATACCTGAAGGTTTTTTGAAAAATTACACATCCTACTAGCTCTGTATACTGGTTTCTTTTCATCTAAAAAAGATTTTTGTGAAACAATGATTTACTATCTATTATGGCAGCTCAAAGCCAAAGTTACCATGTCCCAAATGTAAGAAACTTTCCATGGTTAAGAATCCAAAAATGCTGATACACAAAAAGGTCTTGTCAAAAGAAATACAAATATGAGCTCCGCAACAACTATTCAATAAATATGGCCAAGGTTAGATTTTTTTCAAAAAGTAGGCCATACCTCATGTTCAATATCATGAGTAGAAAAGGGTACTAAAGAAAATGTCTTGTCGCAAGAAAAGAATAAGTGAAATATGAATTCCCTAGCAGTAGCAGCAACCTGTCAAAACGTATTGGCAAGGTTAAATTCTTTCTGAAGTATGGCAAACTCCGATGTCAAGCTTTTGAGGTAAAAATGAAGGTTACGAAAAAAAGATCTTATCACAAAAAAAATGTGATGGAAGTCTTAAAACTCACCTTTCAAAAGTTATTGGCAAGATTAAAGTTCTGCATATAAGTAAGTCAAACTCAAAGTCAAAATAAAGATAAAAATGTTGGTTCTTCAATAATGATCTGGACACATAAAGTTTACTCGAGATATAAAAAGGACTAGCTCCAACTGTTCAAAAGTTAAGGCCAAGGGTAGATGTTGGTAAGTTTTTGAAAAAAAAAATCCAAGGTCAAGAAGTCAAATAATGATGGTACAAAAAGGTCTTGTCCTGAGGATACTATGAAAGCGGACAAGGATACTATGAAAGCCCGTTCTTCAAACATTTAAAGTTAATGTGTTTAAGTTTTGTAATTAAACAGACAGACAAATAGTAGGGGTGGGACGATATACCGATACACCGATACATATCGATATTTTTCTCTAAGATACGGTTTACGATACAAGCATTCAAATATCGGTACGAAATGATACACGAACGACCTATCCAAAAATTGAAAATGAAAGTACATGTCCTTGGAAAATGGCGGCGTGTACGCGAAGAGATGATGTTGATTATTGAAAACACACTTTAGAACTAATAAGTCGTTGTTTAGGGGTAAAATGTTTTCACTTTTAAACAGCCTCGGAAGAATTTGGACAAGAAAAGTTCAGTATGTAATGCGTGCTTTACACAGAAAGCATCGTTTCCAGAGCATTTGACATTATTAATTGTTAGTCCATCTCGTATTTTTTTTTTGTAATCTCAGCTTTGCTACAGACTTTCAGCAATTTTAATAAAAACGTAATTGTGATGTTTTTAAATAAATTTTAGTCAGTGTTCTCTGCTGAACTACACAAGTTCTATTTGTAAACAACTTCTTAAAAGTAATTTGGTAATAATATGTAGTATTTTTGTTTTTGTAAAATTTTAGTGAATGATACGTATTGATGAACTTCAAGTATTAATTTCAAAGCACACATCATTTGATATAGAATAATTTGTAGATTTAATGTCAAGGCAAAAAATGAAATAAAGTACTAATTCTTTTGAATAGTTTTATAATTTATCATGTTGATTTAATGACAAGACAAGAAATGAAAAAAATACTTATTTTTAAAAATAGTTTTATAATATATCAAAATATCGAGATACGTATCGTATCGTGCCAATATATCGAGATACGTATCGTATCGCAAGATCTGTGTATCGTCCCACCCCTAACAAATAGGCAGACAGACAAACCCAAAAAATATATTCGCTTTCAAATTTCGATAACTTTGACATAACATTTAGCATTAAATAATATACATCGAAATACGTTAATACATCGAAGAAATGCTCTCTTTCATTTTTCTCTCTCTACCTTTCCTCCCCCCCCCCTCTCTCACTGTAAATCTTTTCTTATAAAAAGAAATTATAACGTAAATGATCAAATGACCACTCATTTTTTGCATGACGATTTAATGCCTAAACGTCAAAATAAGTCTAAAAATTTTGTTTTGCAATATATGCAGCTATTCTAAAACTACTACATTTAGATTTCATATTTTTTTCATTTTAGATACTTTTCCATACAGCCAAATTTTCTCAGCTTTGATGAGGAGAAGTAGAGGGAAGTAACAAAAGTAATGAGAATTTTTCAGTGGACGAAAGCTGCAACTGGACATAACACAAACAATTTATAAGAATTGTAATTTATGTCCAACATTTATTAACTGAAGTAACTGAGGGTCTACCCCCTGAGGCTTACACTTTAGTAAAACAAAGCTTCTCCGATTTTGTGCTGCTTATCATCAAAGCATACTTGTGATTGAAGACATATCTGTTGTAAGAAGCCACCGTCTCTATAACTTCTATTTATTTATTTTCCATTGTAGTCAAGCTCTATTTGAATATTCCTCATTTACATTCAATTTTTTAACAAGTCTAAATTTTATAAATTATAATAATTATATTTGCTTGTGAAATTTTGTGCCCCCGTAAGGCAGCTCAAAGCCAAGGTTATTTTTTTTTTTAAATGTAGGTTAAACTCTAGGATCAAAAGTTTTTATTTCAAAAGTAGGACATTGTCGATGGTTTAAATTCATGGGTAAAAATGGTATCAAAGAATACGTCTTATAATCTTGACATTGAATACTTATTTGAAATATAAATGTCATAGCAACAACCGTTTAAAAAGTTTAGTCAAGATGAGTTTTCATAAATATAGGTAAAACTCAAAGGTCAAAAAGTGGAACAATATGGCCTTAAGAAATGGCTATTCGCTTGACATATAGATATTCAATATGTGTAAAAATATGGCAAATGTTTACTTATTTTTCAAGATAAAGAACAATTCACAAAACCAAAGTCAAAAAGTAGATAAAAAAAGGTTTGTCACATGATATATTATACAAGTACTCGCGAAATATAAGAACCCTTGCACCGACTGCTAAAAATCTAATGCCAATGATAAAGTTTGGCAAAATTGACAAGTTAATTGTGTGCTTCCCAAAGAAGAGCAATGTTACAAAGAATGCACATGTATAAAAATAAAAAAAAACCCTTGGTATTAAAAAGTTATGGACAAGGTTAAAGTTTTTCCTGATGGTTTGAAAGACAGACAGACAGACGGACATACCAAAAACTAATTGTCCCCAATAACGGGGGCATAGAAAGAGGTTAATATTAATGGAGAATCATCTTGCTCCTTTTATTTCCTTCTTTATTGTCAAAAACAAAATGATTCTCGTCAACATTAAAAAGCACTTTGAACATATAGCCAGTCAAAAAACTACAATGTGTAAATGCTCAATAACAAGAAATAACATTAAAATATCTTTTTCAGATTATCAATTCGGTTTAAAGCAAACTGGTCTCCTTTTTATCGTTCAATCTTTACTTTTAAACCAATTTTTGAATTTTCTGCTTATTGATAATTTCAGATAATTGATGCTACGATAAATAAAATTTTTGGAAAAATTGGACCCTCTCCCCCTTTCAATTTACTTTAATATTTATTAAATAATTATCTCATTTATATATAAAATGTAGTTTTAATATTCGTGTACTAAAGGTTACATAATGAAATTTAAAGATAACGAACAGTTATCAAGGACAAAAGTCCTTTAGAACAACACAGATTTGGAGCAGAGCAATCAGAGACTTCTATGACATCTGAGCCGAGATCAATTGCCGTGGAAGCGTGAGCATCCCCTGTCGACCAGTCACACCTACCGAGCCCTCCTTTTCATAGTCAGTCAAAAATGTAAACAGATAGTAATCCTTACCGAAAGTTTATACATAACGAAGATATAAAAATATCTTTAATAGCAGGAAACATAGCTTTGAATATATTTTATTGGGTTCGTAATATACAGCGTTCGTTTAACTTGTAATGGGCTTGTTATATTCAGTGTTCCTTTAACTTGTAATGGCCTTTAATATACAGCGTTCGTTCAACTTGTAAATGTTTTGTTATATTTATCTTTTTTATATTTAAACCAATATGAATGTTCAAATCATATTGAAGTTGCCTTTATTACATATTTATACGAGGGGTGTTGAAAAAGTTCGCGAACAAATTGAATAACTTCCATAAAACAAAAAAACTAGGTTTCAGTGTTCATATTTTTTTTTTTAAAAATAGCCCTTTCTGACTTGAATGCATATCTGCCACCGTTCTGCCCATGCGCGAATTACGTGATTCCAGCGGTCACGTGACATGCTCTGTAGCATTCTGTTCATATATTAAATATTTTCCCCAGTCTTATATTTCTTACCATGCAAGTAATTTTTTATAAAAAGAACAGCCCATTTGTCAGAAATGACCACATCTCGGAACCCGGATGGTTAGATATGAATATAATTTCCCAGATAGAGCATGGTTACCATTACAACCCCAATCCTTTGTCTTTGGAACGTCGTTTATCCAATATGAATATATAGTAAATGAGCCTTCTTTTTACCATATTTAATATGTTTAAAGTCTCAAGTAAAAAAGTATTTTAGGGATTTAATAATAATATCATTGTTAAGATATTCAGTTATTCTTCTAGCTGTAACTTCGCAATCTTTCACAACAAATTGTCCAACAAAGGACACATCTCTTCCCCCAGCTTGCCTTTGCTGGGGTACAAAACATCTCCCTCCCTTCACTTTAACAGTCAATTCAATTTATGATTGAACATCTGGAAAGTCTATTGTCTACATAAACCTTGTACAAATTATTATAAGATACTTCAAAGGATTTCCCAAGTTATATGTTAAATGTTACAGCAGTTCGTTGCTCGAGTAAGACTGTGACAACCATTTTTCGTCACGAGTCACCTACATATTGACGTCATTTTTACATTGTGACTTCACAATGACGGAGAAAATCATTACTTTTCATATGCTACTTATGGAACATGTTCCAAACTATACGTGTGCCAAATTTCATTCTGATCTAATTCGTAGTTTTGTTAATATAGAGATAATTCGCGAACTTTTTGATCACCCCTCATAGTTTCAGAACTATAATCTGATGACCAATCTTAACTGTGTAATTTGTTTTAAAAATGTTTCAAAGTTTAAGAAATCGAATTAAAATTTTGCTTTAAAATTAAATTTGTGTTTTTATTTATTTATATTATACATTGATCGAAAAAAGAAATCCAACTATTCAAATTCAATTATAAAGACATCAAAGCAAAAAGAGGAGAAAAATCAATCTGTTAAAAAATCTATGTTTAAAGATATAGAGCGAATATTAAATGGTGTATTCTATATAAAACAGACTAAGAATATGACGATTATAAAATGGCGCTGAAGAAAATATATAACTATTACAGTGAACCTTCAGATATCCGGACGCCAGATATCCGGATGCTTCAGTATCCGGACGATTTTTCATCGGAACAGAATTTTTAAAACCTTATTTATCTTGTTTAACTGGTAATTCAGATATCCGGACGCTTCACATATCTGGACAAATTAACTGGGAACCAAAGCGTCCGGATAAATGAGGCTCCACTGTATATCGTAAAAGTACGAAAGCCCAGAAGGCTCATTTAAAATTCGAGTTTTCAAATACAAAATTCGAGATTCGAAATTCGAGTTTCGAGATTCAAGATCCAGACTAACCAATCAAAACCAATAAACCAATAAAATTTTAACTTTAAATGTCGATTCACACTGTCTCTACATATATTTATGTCCTAGTCCATGCTATCGAACTGACTCTACAACTCGTAATAATCCATCTCCTTAAACAGCATTCTCTCTTGTATAGTGGGGTAATGTATAGTTTTTTTTTTTTTTTTTTTTTTTGAGCGATTATTCTGGGGGTTTTACGCCCGCGATTTTTTGGTATTATACACATGATGAATAAGTGTAATAAATATAATTTGTGGAAAAAAATGTCCAATAAGCCCTGGGGTTGAATATCGAGGTGGGGTGGGGGTTTCCTGTCCACAATACCTGTGGTTTCCGTAATGGATGAAATACATAAAATTAAGTATAGTCAACAATACAAAAATATATATACTCCTGATATATGTAATCTATTTAATACTTAAGAAGTATAATATAAATTAAAGTATACCTTGCTGATAAAAAATCCACGACTTATTTAAATTTCCTTCTAATATACATAACACTCTTTCTTGCATTGTAATTTAATCAAATGACCCATTTATTATAATTATATTTAACGATTTCTTGATAGTAAAAACATAATAAAGGGGAGTAATCAAATTGTTGAACCCGCTTTTGATTGGTTAGTCTGAATGTTGAATCTCGAAACTCGAATTTCGAATCTCGTATTTAGAAACTCAAATC
>NW_026934054.1:0-11193 GCF_032062105.1 Saccostrea cuccullata | reverse complement strand
CACATAAGCTCTCCAAACTTCATGATGGGGTGAGCTAGAAAGAGTCGGGGCTTAACATAAGGAACTGTTGTTTCTAGGCCTAAGTTGCATACACATAAGTATTATGTAACATCAGCACAAGTTTGGTCCCAGGACTGTATAATGGAGGTCAGATTCAGCTTCTGCAGTGTACGGTAGCTAGTATACAAATATAGCCACATATATATACAATGCTTGTTTATATATTCACAATAGGGCTTATCTACTCGGAAATTGACCAGCTCTAAAACTAAACATAGTAATTCATCTGGAAAATTTAGGTCAGATGACAACATCTGAAGCAAGTCTGTGGTGTTGTTGGTGCATCATTCAAGCAATTAAGTTCTTCTAGGTAAGGTTAATACATGTAGTTACTTATAATGAGTCTTTTGAACCTGCTTCAATAACTTAATGTAGATTAGATCCAGCCTCTAAAGCAGATAGTCATGTACACCTCTACATTATAATTCATCATCATTGCAAGGTTGATCCAGAAACTACTTCAAAAACCTTGAGTCTTTTTTCACTCATCCAAAAATGTTGATTAAATCATGGAAGTATCTGAAGAAAGTTTTGTATGTGCATCAACCATCCTTGCCTTTTCATCTAGGTGGGCCTTAATATATATTGTTATTTAGGAATGAACCTGCTGCCAAATTTTAACCTTCAGATATATACTAATTCTGCTTGATGAATTACGGTATATTCATCAAGCAGAAAGTGTATCTGAAGTTTCATCCATGCAAGTGTATAGTCATTTTTCATGCATGTCTGTTTTTGAATAATTCAATACCTCAAAACCAATATCAGCTGTTATTATAATGCTTAAGACATAGAAACCAGAAGTCGACTCTTTCAAGACTGTAGCCTTAATTAAGTTACTGTAGAAGTACATTTTTCCGCGTGGTATTAATTTATGCTATATGTACGCGGTAACCACTTTTCCGCGGAAATTTGTCCAAGCGTACTTAACATGAATGTAAAGCATATAGTGACAGTCTAGGAAATCCGCGTAATTTTCTACTCGCGGATTAAACAGAAATTGAGATTCCGCCGAATTATGTTCCCGTGGAAAAAAGTATGTCTACAGTATTAGATTGTTTTTATGACTTAATAACCAAGGAAGAGAAAACAGCATATTGTACTTGAAACTTTGTAACGTAAAGCAATAAATGGGATCGATCAAACGATCCTTGATTTAGTCTTTTTTGTGGCAAGATCCAATCAGACTAAAACTGTAGGACTCTTTTTAAAGAATATTACAGAAATTTTTATTTTGGTTATGATGGCAACATTATTCTTCAAAATAAAAACAAAACAAAACAAACAAAACAATTATATACGCGTATATCAGTGTCATCTACTCACTTGCTTTATGTTATATATTAAAATCAGACCAATTAACTGTTAGAGGAAAACAGTACAGGTGACTCTCGATGGCTCGAACTCCGATCTCTCGAAGTTCTCTATCTCTCGAAGTGAACCTCCCGTCCCGTTTTTTTCCTCTAAATAACTAAGCAAATTTACTCCTGATCTCTCGAACATCTATCTCTCAAAGTTCTCTATCTCTCGAACCAAGACCTGGGTCCCGTTACACATATTTCATTGTTTTTTACCCTCTATCTCTCGAAGTTAAGATTGCGCGTGTATACACGCCAATCAAGCGTGAAATCAATGCAGCATGGACTTACCTGGATAACAGTGAATGCCTGGGGGGGAAGGTCAACATTACCGCTACATTGCCAAAAATTTCAACTCATTACCGCTACATTTTGTCAGATTTTCAACCGATCATTACCGCTACATTTTTCTGGCAAAAAACAACTCATTACCGCTACATACTGAATCAGCCAAAAACAACTCATTACTGCTACATATCGATTTAGCCAGGTATAGTTCGGTTTACATGAGTTCTAATCTACAGAATTCACTCACTATCTAATCAGAATGAGTACATATATATAAATAACTCTGCAGTCGGAATTTAATTATTTGGCGTCATCTGAACATTATGGACACCATTGAGAAGTTTGTTACAAATCGAGGGAATGCCGGCTTACTTATCGATTTTTTTATAAAGATTTATAAAGACTTTCAAAAACTCAAAATTGTGGAGATACGTTGAAAAGAGTTGCAAAAGCAGCTGCAAAACAGACCTCGACGAATTATTTGTTGATTTTAATTTAAAAAAAAAAGACCAATCCTGTTCAAAGTCCTACTTTCACCTCCTCGTGATGAGCAGGAGGAATGGGTCTTATGCATGTACATGTATAGGTTGTACTGTACACGCATAAGTGGCTGGCTAACAAAAGAGGCAATATAGCGGTAATGTATACTTTTTTATGTAGCGGTAACGTAAGGTTTTTTGTAGCGGTAATGACTATGTAGCGGTAATGAAAATATTGAAAATGTAGCGGTAATGATACGCACCCGCCTGGGGCTTGCATGGAGGTGTTAATTGGGTGTTTACATAGATGACACTACACCTGTGGGTTGTCCGTGTAGGTATAATTAATTGCTTATAATTGGTAAATTATAAACGAATCGCTTCACAACTTATTTTTACTTGAAACCAGGACGATAATTTTTAGAAAATAAATTGAAAACGTACTTGTCAATAAGTTCCCGTAGACTACAATCTTTTATTACAGTTTAAAAAAAAATCCAGTATGTCAAACATTGCACAGAAAATCCTTTCTCGAGGATTGAATACTGATTGCGAGAAATCTGGTAAACACTGGTGAAGGACCCGATCGAGCCGCAGAATTGCCAAACCGACAATTGCTATTAAGGTTTCATGTAATCATGAAATAAGGACAAATAAATATTAAACCCTCAGGAAATCGCTTTATTTATTCAAAATACGATCATTGTTGTTGACTTCAAGTAAATTACCTGTAAAATACAATTGAAAACGTGCAATGACTTTATTAACATATACTTCCGGTATCTATAATAGTAGAACATTGATGATCGGAACTGAAAATTCCGGATTTTATTTACTTCCTATCTCTCGAACCCCTCGATCTCTCGAACTTTTCTTATGGTCCCTTGAACTTCGAGAGATCGAGAGTCACCTGTATTTTGAAATTATTTTAGAGAAAATTCTATTTCTAGTAACCATGGCAACATCATTCATCAACATCAAGCTAGCAAATATAGAATTATGGACTTAAGTATATTTGCAGAGCAATTTTTTTTTAGATCAGGCCAAAACTGTAGGAGGAGTAGCCTTCTGATATTGTATTCCTCAGAATTTTCCATTTTTAGTAACCTGATGGCAATTATGTATCATAGTGTAGTCTACTTTGTGCCAGATTATATTTAAGGAATCACTGTCTAGTTAGCATAGTATGCCAGGGCATCAACAATAGTTGGATTTTTTTTTAACATGGGATAATTTGCATAATGGGCAAAGCCCGTTATGCATAAATTATCCCATGTTTCCCACTATTGTTGATGTCCCTGGCATACTATACTAACTAGACTGATTCCTTATATTTCCATTTCATTGTGAAATAAAATTGTAGAGTTAGACTTTAAAAATGCAGACATAGATTTAAATTACACGAGGATTCCCATCCCAATTTTAATAGTCCTCGCCCACTGACATCAAACACAGACTCGGAGACAGATGCGCATGAGATTTGCATGCATATTGGACCTCCTTAGCTCCTGACCTATTGACCTGCCTAATTTACATTTTGGTAGAATTTTCAAGAAATTAACTCCGCTTACTTTCAAAAGGTTATCACAGAGAGAAAAATTAGAAATGGAAATATATTGAAATCAGACAAAATCTGTAGGAGCAATAGCATTTTGAAGTATATTTCACTAAAATATATATTTTAGAATAATCATGGCAAAATTATCATCAAAATTATAAATTGAACATTTTATGAATTCCAGTCATCTAGCTAGCTTAGGAGATTGAGCCGGAACTGTCTCAAGTGTCTTTAGTAGTTTTGGAGTGTTTTCCACTGCATGACAGTTGGTCAACTTGGAGCTACATGCACATGATACATGCTTCAGTCTAGAGGTGGAGGGGTTCTGGAATAGGAATACACCCCCTGGAATTTGCAGAGTTAATAAATACATATACTAATCCAAGAAAATTACCTTGTAACACCCCCCCCCCCCACCATTAAAAGTGTATCCATGTAAAATTGGTAAGAAAAGTCAAAGATATGAAGCTTTAAAAGTACTATCATTTTATCTTTAAAGGAAGGTGTTCCACTGCATGAGAGTTGGAACTAACAATTTGGATACATGCACGGATCTAGAGGGTGCCCCCCCCTCTTAGAAAAAAATCCTGGATCACCTCCTGGGATATACCCTTCAGTGGCGGATTTAAGGGGGGGGACGCACCCGGCGCCCCCCCCCCCAAAATTGTCAAAGTTAACGTAAATCACAGTTTCGTCTAGAAAATGTAAATATGTCAACTCGGTTGACCTCATTTTTACCCTATAAAATCTCTAAAATCCAGGAGCTTCTGGGGGCTTTGCCCCCTGAGCCCCCACCAGGGCTTTGCCCTGGACCCACTAGGGGCCTCAAGGCGGCTCCTGACCCCTTGCCTACTTTTAGCGCCCCCTCTAACTTCAATTCCTGGATCCGCGCCTGCCCTTTATTGAAATCCAACTTCAAACACTTAAGCCATCAACATCAGAATTTTAATTAATTACTATTATTCATACTGAGAAATTTAACTTTTATCTACAAGCAATGAACAATCTATTTTAAATTTAAGTTTTACTGTGATATATTTCCCCCGGTTTTCCCGGCATTTTTTTCAATATGCGCATGCGTAGACATTACATATGTTGTCTTTCCTTTTCATGCATAGACTACACTTTCATATTCAAGCTGTTTTACACATATTTAATTTTTTTTTAATAATTAAGTATAGCAATATGGCAACGCATATTTGTAAATAAAGAGTCTATATTAGGTCATGATCGATGACCTCTCGGACAGTGACCAGAAATGGCGGGAATGATTGAGTACTCACCATTCTCAACAGAACGCTGTATAAACTAGAAATAGTTAATTTAGAAAACAACATAAATAAACTTACCTCAATCTGAAGGAATCTCTTGCTGTATTCTCGTCGTTGAATGAAGAAGGAATGCTTGTAAGTCGTAGAGATAGCTTTGCAAATGCAATCGCAATTAACTGCTACTGAATAGCTAGGCTTCCAATATCAGTCTGGCGAATTGTTACTCAGTACTAGGCCACGTGACCAACCAGTGCTGGTCAATAGAGCATGATTGAACACTGAATGAGAGAGAGAGAGAGATGGTTCAACGTGTTCCACTGAGAGAAAGAGGGTGCCTGAACTCGAAAATCCTATTTTCGCAGGGAGAGGTCCGATGTAAAGACGAATAATGACCCCCATCGAATAATGACCGGAGGTCATTTTTCAACGACAAAAAATGACCCCCTACCCGTAGAAAAAAAATCATTTTTTGTAGAAAAAGAGTCCTAGGGGTCATTATTTTATATGTTAGTCCTATAAAAAATTGACCCCCATTGAAAAATGACCCCCTTTGAAGTGATACAAAATTTATAACAGGTGAAAGGGAAAAATATGCTGTGTATTATAATCGTTCTTTCTTCGAATAATTCATGCATTTGTTCGAATACATTTGATCTTTGTTCTTCTTAGCACGTAGGGGTAATAAAGTTCCTCATTTCTCTCTGTCGAAATATTGACAAATCAGTTTTAAGCAATTAACAATCAATCAATTAATCTTCATTTCTCTGATAAAGGAGCAAACCTAGAAAATCAAAGATGGTACATGTAAATGGATCAAACGCACGCTGGAGATGAAATTTATGAATATAATTTTTTTTACTTTACTGACTCCATTGATACTTTGTTTCAGAAAAAAAAATTGTTGGGAAAAAGTAGAAATTTGTAGCAGACGAATTAACATCGGTGCTTACAAATAAGTAATTTGTTCGAATTAATAAGGTTTCATTCGGATGAGTGAATAAAATTAGAAATGGATGACAGGACGCCTCGATGCTGTATATTTTTCATATGTTCCATCCTATACATGCAGACTATCAAAATATATTTAAAGATATTAAATCTTTGCAAATACATATTCTTTTTATACCCCCCCCCCCTTTGGTAGAACAACCAGACTTGCAATGAACATTTTCAAGTGAGAAATTAAAAATTAAGAGATTCACGTAGTCTTTCGATGCTAAAATTGTGTTTGAAAAGAGATTTTTTAATTGTCAAGCAAATAAAATTTCTTTTCAATATTCCTCCTTTTAATGATTGCTTAAAGAGTGATATTCCACTTGTTTTTAGAAAACAAACCATGCAACAATCAGGTTTAAATACTCTTTAATAGGAAAAATTAATTTTTCCTTCATTTCAACTTTTAGCTTGTATAAGTTTGGCAAATCCTATTTGACAATGAAAGGGGAGGAAATTTTTATCCCCCCCCCCTAAAAAAAACATTACGTTAAATCAAAAAAAAAAAAAAAAATGAAAAGCAAAAATATAAATAAAACTATACCTTTCAATAATACTGAAAGAGACTCTAGATAAAATATTGAAAGGAAGTTAAGCCTTCACACAAGTACTATCATATCATAATTTACTTCGCCATGATTAAAGCATACTTTAAATGTTGGTGGGGGTATACTTGAAAGTATTGTGGCAAAGTAACAGTTGAAAATTAGTAGAATAGTAGATTATTTTAAGCTTATTTTTAGTCCCTCCTTATAGAAAAATAAAGGTAAGGTAGTTTTTTTTTTTTTTTTTGTTGTTGCTTTTGTTGATAATCGACTTACTCCTAAATAAGTAAGGGGTGGGATGAGTATAACACCTAAAATTATACTCTGTAAAGCTATGGGCTAGTGTAAAATACACATTCCAATGCAAAAACTATACATGTAGACATAACCTTTTGATTTAGCACACAGTATTCATTACATTTCTTCATTCTTGTTTTACTCCACTCTTTTACTCAGTTCTGAGTATATTTTTCAGAGAATTTAATATGAACATCAGAACAAACATTTTCATATGCATTTTTGTAACGTCTTCTTTATACTGTATCATAATATGAAAAGTTAATTGAAGATCATTTCTTTTTATGTCCCCGTAATCGAAGATTCGGGGGGTATATAATTTCATCGTTATATATAGATTTATTATTTAGGAAAAAATATACATTTGTACGTAATAAATTTATCTACAAGTACTAAATTATTTCACGGAAGAAATTTACGCAATAAATTAAATATTTGTATTTATTGTCTTAAGATTACAATCTGCGGTGTATCCAAAACTCGCGATTAAATATTAAAATCTTAGGGGAAAAATACATCCAGAAGACCGGCCGAAAGAAAGGTCCAAAGAAATCGGCTTTAAAGAACTACATAGTTCAAGAAAATTAATTTCCTGAGTAGAAATCTAAATAATTGTTAATATAATGGCGCTCTGCATAAATACATGTAAACTGTGTCAACAGAATATGAATCAGCTACAACTGCACATGTACATGTACGTTTACGCTAATCTCTCACTTATGTACATCAGATAATTAAAACCTCGTATTAATCAACGAACATTGAATGATAAAATACTTTTTTTTTCTTTACAATACTAAACACAAAAAATTATAAACAAATATTAAAAAAGTAAAATGCGACTTTTCCGACTAAATAAATATAAATCATTGCAATTAAACTTTGTGTGTACTGTTTCTAAAGCAAATGAATTATTAAACCCTGAAACTTATTTTGGACTTACCCGGTAATCTCATTTACGGCATATTCGAACGGCGGGATGTTGAAAGTCCGTAACCAATATAAAATTAGATTAACATGATCTAACCATGCAAATAGCCAAAAATAATGTTGACTTCTTAAATAAAGTTATATACGTATGGAATGAATTAGATTAATACTATAAATTGATTGGGTGCAATACATTTACTCGTCTTGCATGGTCACGGCGGAATCAGACTTCTTTTTTTTTTTATTATTAAAGTAAAATATTGTAGAAAAAAATTAATGCGAGCAAATTTTCTTAGTTTAGGATGTTAGAATTATTTCAATCTTTTCTACGATCAAAGAAATTCTTTCCTAGAATTAATTCTGTCTGTAACCCGATGAAAACCCTGTGATCCGAAAGAAAACCAATGATCCGAAAGTTCATGTACCATAAGTGCAGTATTTTTTTTTTATTTTTAAAAAAGTTCACTAAAAGACTTATTTACACATTTGAACATTATGGAAAGATCGTACAAATAAAATAAATCAGCGGATTGAGTTAAGGGATTTTGTTTCATTAAATTGATTTATATGATTTTTTATTAAATTCAAGCTAGGAAATGATTTTTTTTTAAATCCATAAATTGTACAATTATTTAATTGATTTGGAAAATATCTTTTATGAGTTTACATGTAGTTCACACAAGGTATGAACAGAATCCCGAAAATAGATACTTTCTGATACAAGGTGAGAGAGCAGTTCAGGTATGTTGACGGTGAACACACACGGACCGAGCTATCTTTAAGGGGGATACGGGAGAAGGGGGAGGGGTTTTGACCGCACAGGAAGGCAGTGTGATGGTTAGAGAGGTACACATACGTGTCAGTTTTATGACAAGGAAAGTTCTTCGATTTGACACTCAGGTGCATTATTTTTTCAGTTTATTTCCACGCCGAAAAGGTAAGCTGTTAAAAGTCATAATGTTTTTTCCTTTTTATTATTTTTAGATTATCAAATGCCAGATAAAATCAATGAAAAACTTCTATTTTATAGTAACTGCCATGTTGTGATAAATCGGGTAGAGCATTTTCATGCATTACATTTTATAATTTTGATATCATTCTTTTTTAAATTTAGACATATTAAGGAATTTAACTAATTAGCATGCAGATCAGAGACGAAAACACATTCCTAATAGTACCAGACGATTAATTGATCGGGAGAAAATGAATATTGCATTTAAAAAAGATACATATAAATCCTTTTGTGACTATGACTAATTAAGAAAATCTTATTAATATTTAATTTTGACAAAAAAATTCATACAATTCGATGAATTAAAAAAAAAAATAAGGGAATCGATTATTTCATTTTCAAAATTTAATTTTGATTCTCTGTTTGACTATGATGTGATTATTTTCTTAATTTAATTTATTCTTACTTGTTTAATTTATTAATTATATTATTCAAATATATTTATTCTTTCCCTTCCACGCTTTAATATTTATTTAAATGATGAAAAACTAAGGGATAAAACTTTTTTTTTCTCTTTCTTGGTTTAAACAATCTTATTTTAGTTAACACAAGGTTAGCTTTTTTAAAAAAAAGCTGAGTGTCAGCCACTGGAATACAGAAAGTTTTTTTTCTTGTTTTGTAAAGGTTTATGATTTGATCTATTCATCATGTTGTGTTCCTTAAATGTAATAAATGCCATGGAAAGAAAAGTTAAATTTTTGTAATCGTTTTCTTATTTGTAATATAATGCTGTACATAATAATTATCATAGGCGTCGGAACCGGGGGGGGGGGGGGCTAGGGGGGGCTTAGCCCCCCCACTTTTTTTACAAATATATTCTTAGTATTGACATTGAAAATATCTTCGTAGGTTTAGCCCCCCCACTTTCCACAGATACATCTTAGTATAGGTTAAAACTGGGGAAAATGGTGGTGTTTTGGAAAAAAATTTTGGTACTGAAGTTTGAACCTACCCCCCCCCCCCCCCCAACGAAATAGGATTTTCGTGTTTGGGAAATGAACATTTCCCTTTATTTCTTTTTTTTGCTTGTCAAGTTTTTTTGAAGGTACAATTTTTTTTTACACTTAGCCCCCCCCCCCACTTTCAATTTGCTTCCGACGCCAGTGATTATAAAGCATAGATTTTTTTTTAATTCTGCATCCTGATCATTACAATGATCTCTAATAAATTCTCTTCGGCACAGACATCAGAGAAAGTTCATCTTATACAAATGGCAACTGAAATCACGTTAAAGTCTATAAAAATTATATAGATTATGATGAGTAAAAGGAAGGTAGACTTTGTGTTAGATTGTTTTTAAATATTAACAGTTTTCATTTTTGCATTTCGAGGCAATGCATGATGTGGAGGGGGGGGGGGCATACTGTATGTATATTTAATTCAATTTTTAAGTTTGAGCATCCATTTTAGTGTTATTAGGAAAGAAAAGAATTGCTTCCAAAAAAGGAATGAACGTCACGGAAAACAATTTAAAATGGAAAATCAAAATATGTTTATACATGCAGTACGTATACATGTACACAAAATATCTTTGATGATGTCTACCATCATAGCAAACCTTTAGATTAAAAAACAGGAATCCATCTCCCCCCTCTCTCCTTTCATTGGGGGGGGGGGTGGTTGACCCTGTCTATAAATCAGCACAGTTCTCTCAGCTATCCCATTTTCACTGTGGTCAATTTCTCGCATGTGGGCGCGGTTCACGTGCACAAGCGGTACTTACACGTCTATCATCATGTAAATTATAAGAATTTACTGTCTTACAGTGGTCTTCTAATGTTTTTAATATATTCGATCAGTGCATACTATTAGTTCAAGATATATTACTGTAGTCAGCGGCGACTCACACAAAATGTTCCGACGAAAATAGTTCCATCATTAATAAGTAGATACAACATAATTGTTCATGATAAGAATAATGTTGTGTATGTCATACGTAAAAGAAACCAAAATTAATGTTAATTTTTTCTCCAAAGATCACTTTCCCCCCTGAATGCAAATAAAAAATGTTAATATTCCTACGCTCGCTCCCTTCTCAGCTTTTTTTTTTAACATGTTTGATAACAGAGAATATCTAGGTCATTCTTCGGTTGATAATTTTTCACTGATGAATTGATTATACTATATCAACAACTGTAGTAAAATCATGTTAATTTTCCGTTAATTATCATATAGTTTCCTCTAAGAGAAAAAAAAATAATCATTCTGTGTGTGTAGTATATTAAATGACGGAATTTTCAATCCCTGATCGAGCAGATTCCTGCACGTGTGTAGACAAACTACACCATGTACACATAGGGAAAGTACCTATAAAATGTGTAACAAAACCCGAACTAGCCGGGGATTTCTAAACTGACAATCGTTTAATTTTTATTAATCAGAATTTGTATTCATGTGATCTA